>NC_136622.1:36504875-36579875 GCF_933228915.1 Telmatherina bonti
TTCGGCAGCTGAGCAGAACAAACACGCAGCTGGAGGCCGCTTGTTGAGGTGTGCTCAAGGCTTTTTGACCCACAGAGGCTACCGTAGCTGCAAAAAGGTGTTTGACACGATGAGGCACTGATGGGAGTAATTCTTACAAAGTGTCCCTTCAATATAAAAAACTGTGTTATTATTACAATAAACTTTCAATAAAGCATCCCCCCCCCCCCCCCCCCTCCCAAAAAAAAAATAATAAATGAAACAAAATAAAATTAAGTAAAATAAAGTAATAAAATAATCCATCCATCCATCATCTAACACTTATCCGGGGTCGGGTCGCGGTCCCTCTCCCCAGCCACATTTGCCAACTCTGCGGGGGGATCCCGAGGCGTTCCCAGGCCAGCCGAGAGATGTAATCCCTCCAGCGTGTCCTGGGTCTTCCCCGGGGTCTCCTCCCAGAGGGACGTGCCTGGAACACCTCACCAGGGAGGTCCAGGAGGCATCCTGACCAGATGCCCGAGCCACCTCAACTGGTTCCTCTCAATGCGGAGGAGCAGCGACTCTACTCTGATCTCCTCCCGGATGACCGAGCTCCTCACCCTATCTCTAAGGGAGAGCCCGGCCACCCTGCGGAGGAAACCCGTTTCAGCCGCCTGTATACAAGATCTCCTTCTTTGGGTCACGACCCACAGCTCATGACCATAGGTGAGGGGTAGGACGTAGATCGACTGGTAAATCCAGAACTAAATAAATTACCATATAAATAAAACTAACTGAATAAAACTGATTCACATGTAAATGGAATGTCGTTCATATGACCGTGCTCTGAGACCACGTCTGTGCAGGAACATGTGGATTTGAAGCTGTAGTTGTCGATGCAGAAGGAATCTCCATCATCTGTGATGCTTCCTGTCGTCCAGACCTTTATTTAATCCATCTTAAAGCTGTAAACCTGAGAAGTGTCCTGCAGCGGCTGCAAGCGCGTGCACCAACACCACAACATGGCCAGGAATGAATTATAGATAGAAAAACCCACTAGAAACGCCCTGACCATTAACTGGAACACTATTATATACATTTTTTTACCATTCTGTAAATGGTTTATTCCTGTTTTTACTTCCCTTCATCTCATCCTTTCATCCCTCTTTTCATCCCTCGACTCGTCTGGAGCCACCATGCGATCCCATCCACCTCCATTTTCTCCTCAAACATCAATTAATCCTGTTTTATCTAAAAGCCACACAGCCAGTCCCTCAGCCGGGCTTCAGGTATCTGTCCAAACATCTGTCCCCACCTCCTGCTGCACCCCCCCTCCCCAAACACTTCGACTTCAAATGAAAGCAGCAGTTCAGACTCTGGACTTAAGAAGTCCTCCACAATTTATCCTCCTGTCTCCATCAGCCCTTCATGCTCTTGCAGAAGGGTCATTTAAAGGCTCACCTAATGACTCATGCAGCCCACCGTCTCCTCATCTTCTCCTGGAAAGATCATTTATTTTTAGCTGCAAGTGGTAATTTAACGTGTTCCAGTCTTAGAATCAGTGTTGCTCATCCAGGTACTGCAACGCCCCAAACACAGAGAATTTACATCAACAGGAGTTACATCAGGTGAAGACATCAAATATGTTCTTTTATTGTAAATTAATTCAGGATTTAGTTCAGTTTTTATTTCCTTCTGTGTTTAACAAGTTAAGGGATATTTGCTAATCTGATTTTTTTCATGGAAAATTGGAAGAATCTCTGTGTGCAGGGGAAAGGCTGAAGATCAGAACTGGATTCTGGTATCATGGAGTCCTCACACCGGTCCGTTCACGCTGAAAAGAGCAACATCTGCTCCCATCCTCTTTCAGGGAAGGCCTTGCAGATTTCAGCAACACAATGCTGAAGGTCCAGGACTGTAGAGCCGCCAGAATCCTTCATCAGACCAGATCAGGACTGCTCATTCCCTGCAGCCAGGTCTCAGGTTCAATTCCCACATCTTCCTGACCCACTTCCATTCTATTCTATTCTATTCTATTCCCGCCTACTGCTGAGCAGATGCAGGTCGTTTTATCTGCCCCCTGGGGCATCTCATCTCAGTTTCAACAGGATTTTTGTAAAGATGTTTCATTCTAATCTCAGTGGACATCAACTCCACATTAACTATGTTCATGTTATGAATGAATGAATGAATGAATAAAAAATACTTTATTAATCCCCAAAGGGAAATTTAATGTCAAACGAGTGCAGCGTGTGCATGTGCGTGTGCATGTGTAGGCCAGGTGTTTTTCTGCACAGAATGGAATAAATAACTCAAACATCTCCCGTCTACCTTCACTCCCTAATCCAGACCTACACGCCCTAATCCAGACCTACACGCCCTAATCCAGACCTACACTCCCTAATCCAGACCTACACTCCTTAATCCAGACCTCCTAATCCAGACCTACACGCCCTAATCCAGACCTACACGCCCTAATCCAGACCTACACGCCCTAATCCAGACCTACACTCCCTAATCCAGACCTACACTCCCTAATCCAGACCTACACGCCCTAATCCAGACCTACACGCCCTAATCCAGACCTACACGCCCTAATCCAGACCTACACGCCCTAATCCAGACCTACACTCCCTCTCCACAGCTACGTTCCACCAGTGAAAGACGCCTCGTGTTACCATGACAACGTGGGACTAAATCACCAGACAGACTCTTCTCCTCTGTTGTGCCACGATGGTGGAATGATTTCCCAAACTGTCCGCTCTGCAGAGTCCCTGTCTACTTTTAAGACCCAGCTGAAGACTCAGCTCTTCAAGGAGAACTTCAACACTTAGTTTAGCTGTATTTAGTGGAAAGTTGGAGAATTTAGCCCAGTTCTTTGCAACAAACTTTCTGGTTTTAAGTCTTTGTATTATAACATAGGTGATATTATGGGGTGGGAAGGGAGTAAACAAAAAACAAAAAAACAAAACAAAAAAGCCTGTAGCACTTCATGGAAGGATCTGTGTCCAACTGGACAGTCCACCAGCACCTTCCTTTTTGTTTTTTGTTTTTTTTTGGTTTTTTTTGTCTTGTCCAGCATTTAAGCAAGCAGACTGATGTTCTGGATACTGTGTTCTGCTGAGCAAATTTATTTTGCCAAGGGGAACTTTTATAGACGTAATGATCCCCTTGTATTTCTTGATTCTTATTTTATTTTTCTATTTGCTTTGGATAATAGTTTGTATTACAGAGTTTATGCTGCTGGACCTGACCGGAAAGGACAGGAAAGGGGCAGAAAGAGAACAGAAAAGAGAACATAAAAAACAAAGGAAAGAGATCAATGCATACACGTATATGCACATACATACCCTCCTACATATATATGTATATACACTCGCACATACATTATATATATACATACACACACACACACACACACACACACATATATATATATATATATATATATATATATATATATATATATATATATATATATATATATACATACATGTACATATACATATCCATACACATACATGCATACATATACATACATACATATGTACACACACATACCCACCCACACACATAAATATATACACCCACACAAGCCAACTCTAGATTCATGGTCCCTGTGGAGAACAAAACCATTGACAACCAGGAGGACCAGAAACTAGCAAGTTAAATCAGACAGACAGAAAGAGAGGTACCTGCTGTTAATGAATAAACTTGCTGGATGACTCAGTGACTGTGACACATGCAGAACATTCATGCAGAACATTTAGAGTGGAATGTGTTCAGAGAAGAGTGATCATGCCAATGTGACCCCGCCCGCCTACAGCTAGAGGCAGGCCAGGAGAACCCAGAGACCCGGGTAACCGACAGTCACCCCCAGGCACAGACCCCAACCACCCCACTCCGGAGCCAGCCATGCATCCGCCCAGGAGGTGGCGAAGGAGGTGCCCAACCAGAGTCCCCCGCAGTCAGGGGGAACAGGCCCCAGCAGGCACCGGCACCGGCATTGGCCACCCAGGGCAGACAGAACCCCAACCGGCCACCAACCCCGAGCGCAATAAGGTCACATTCTCCCCCCATACTAAGTGATGGAGCTGATCACAGGGGACCAGAGGGAATGAAGTTCAGCCGACTGATCTCTTGAGGAGGCAGACATCATCTCGACACTGATGTGATCTAATAAGAGATTTCTGAACTGCTGGATACACAGACTTTGTTTGCTTTTCCAGTTTAGAAGGATAGTTTTCTTTGCGATACATAAACTGGTGAGGATTAAGTTTGCAGAATTAAATTCTATGTTAATTTCACCAAAGTAACCCAGTAGGCCCAGTTTGGGGTTTGTAGGGATGTTACATTTGAAGCAATTTAACAGATCTTTACATACCTGAAACCAGAATTCCTGGACAGGTGGGCAAGACCACAAAGCATGGTAGTAGCTGTCAGTCGTGTTGCCAGTGCAGTGTGGACAGATGTTTGATTGTGACAGACCCATCCTGAACATCCTGTGTCCTGTATAATGAGTTCTATGCAGAATTTTAAATTGTATTAGTTGCATGTTTGAATTCTTAGTCATTGTAAATGTATTTGAACAGATTTGTGACCATTCATTTTGGTCAAAGTTACTGGATAAGTCTGCTTCCCATTTAGAAGTTGGGAGACATATGGAATCGTCTAGCTTTGATAGTAATCTATATATTTTGGATAACAGTTTCGGGGCATTGAGATTTAAGAATTCTGCAGCCCTGATAGGTAGCTGCAAGTTTAATTGATCAGGGGTGTATTTCTTACCTATAATAGATTTGAGTTGGTGGTATTCTAAGAATTTTGTGCGGCTGATTTCATATCGTGAAGTAATTGTATCAAAAGGGAGAAAGTTCCCATTTTCTATTAAATGTTCTAACTGTTTTATTCCTTTATTCTTCCACTGAGGGAAGTTTATCATTTTCCGGTTTTGCTGGATGTCGGGATTGTTCCAAATAGGTGTAAGTTTGCATGGAATAAGCAAGGATTTGGTTAGTTTAAGAAATTCCCACCAGGCCATTAGTGAGGAGCTGATATTAATGCTTTTAAAGCATTTTTGGCGTTTGACAGCTGTGCTGATAAATGGCAGGTCTGAAATTGCCATATCCTCACACATAGCTTCTTCTATATTAAGCCATGGTTCATCTAGATAGCTAGGTTTAAGCCATTTAGAGATGTATTGTAGTCTATTGCTTATAAAGTAATTTTGGAAATTAGGCAAGTCTAAGCCACCGCTATCTTTAGTCTTCTGGAGTGTTTTTAGACTAATCCGTGGTGGTTTGTCTTTCCAGAGAAATCTAGTGACATTAGAGTCCAGCGATTTAAACCAGGTGGAGGGAGGTTTAATGGGGATCATTGAAAACAGATAATTGATTTTAGGTAGAATCATCATTTTTATAGTGGCAACTCTTCCCATTAGTGATATGGGTAAAGATTTCCACCGTGTGAGATCGTCCTCAACTGTTTTTAGTAGAGGGACATAATTTAGCTTTGTAAGGTCTGACAGTCTGGGTGAGATGTTTATTCCCAAGTATCTAATATCTCCTGACTGTAAAGCAGTGTCAGGAGTATTATGGAAGGAACAGTTGATGGGTAGAACGGTGGTTTTAGACCAATTAATGGAATATTCAGAAATTGATGAGAATTTATTGATGAGTGCGATTGTCTGACAGATGGATGATTGTGAATTTAGAAGGAAAAGTAATACATCATCAGCATAAAGACTGGTCTTATGTTCCATATTTCTACAGTTAATGCCTTTAATGTCTTTGTTTAAAATAAAGATTGCAAAAAGTGAGGGGGAGAGTGGACAGCCTTGTCTGGTGCCTCTCTGCAATCTGAAGCTGTGAGAAGTTTGATCATTTGTCCTGACGCATGCATTTGGATTGCTATACAGTATCTTTATCCAGTCGATAAACGATGAGCCAAACCCGAATTTTCTTAATGTTGCAAATAAGAATTTCCAGTTCACCCTGTCAAATGCTTTTTCAGCATCTAGAGAGATTATTGTAGTTTCCAGGTTATGTATGGTGGCATAATCAATTAGATTTATTAGTCTGCGCGTATTAGTGGTGGAATGTCGTCCCTTGATAAATCCTGTTTGATCAGGATGTATGATAAGTGGAGTTATTTTTTCTAGTCTTGTAGCAAGCACTTTACTGATTATTTTAAGATCTGCGTTCATTAGTGATATTGGACGATAACTAGATGGGAGTTTGGGGTCTTTTCCTGGTTTTAGTATTACTGTAATACTAGCCAAATTCATGTTTTGAGATATTTGGCCTTTTTCCTTAATTTCTGAAGCCATTTTATAAAAAGTGGGTGCTAGTATAGACCACAATTCTTTATAATATTCAACTGGAACACCGTCTGGTCCTGGAGCTTTATTGCTGGGCATGTGTTTTAAAGCTTCATGTAGTTCCCCTACTGAAATGGGTGCGTCCAAAACCATTTCCTGATCCTGTTGTAACTTTGGAAGATTGAGGTAGCTGAGAAATTCCTCAATGCTGTTGTCTGATGGATCTGTTTCTGAGGAATATAATGTTTTATAGAAATCCCTAAATGTGTCATTTATTCCATCAAGGTCATGGAGGATATTTCCTCTTGAATCTTTAACAGAGGAGATGGTTGTTTTCTCCTTGTTTGCTTTTAATTGATTTGCGAGAAATCTTCCAGATTTGTTGCCATGTTCAAAATTCTCTAAGCGAAGTCTTTGTAGCAAAAACTGGGTTTTTGGTTAATTATTTCATTCAGCTCTAGTTTAGCCTTTCTTATGTGATTCAGCACTTGCTCTTCTGGAGAAGCCTTGTAGGCATCTTCTAGTGATTTTATTTTAAGCTCTAGTTCAGATATTTTTGAACTCTCCTTCTTTTTCTTATGTGATGAAAATGAAATTATTTTCCCTCTCATTACTGCTTTTCCTGCCTCCCAAAGAACACAAGCTGATGTTCCTGGTATGTCATTGTTTTCTATATACAAAGACCACTCCCGTTTGAAGTAACTGATAAAATCAGGATCTTTAAGTAATGATGTATTAAGTCTCCATTTGCTATAAGATGGTTTAGTTTTCTTATTAATTAGGGTAAATGATACTGGTGCGTGATCACTGATAGTGATGGAATGGATTTTAGTTTCTGAGATACTGTTCATCATAGAGCTGTTAGTGAGGAAGTAGTCTATTCTGGAGTATGAGTGGTGGACAGATGAAAAGTAAGTGTACTCTCTAGCAGTGAGGTGTTGTGAGCGCCAGACATCACAAAGACCAAAATCCTCCATATATTGTTTAACAACTCTTGCTGACTGCCAGACCCTATGTTTCCCTGCTCCGCCCCCCTTGTCCATCCCAGAGTTTAAGGTCATGTTGAGGTCGCCCCCAATGATAAGTGTATTATCAAGGTGATCATATAGTAAGGAGAAGAAGGAATGAAAAAAGGAGGGGTCATCAGTGTTTGGGCCATAAATATTTGCGATGCATAACTTCATGTTTAGGATAGATAATGTCATTATTATGAATCTTCCACCTGGGTCTAAAATTATATTATTAGCAGTAAAATGAATTTTCCTGTTTATCAGAATGGCTACTCCTCTTTGTCTTGAGTTGAAGCAGGCCGAGTACACGTGAGGGAACTGTACTGTAGAGAGTACGTTAGCTGTTGTTTTTAATAAATGAGTCTCCTGATGCAGGACAATGTCTGCCTGTAGATCATTCAATCTGCTAAACACCTTCAACCTCTTCTCCCTGGAACCAGCTCCCCGTATATTCCACGTAACAAACCTCAGGGTGGTCATGCTCAAGCTACTGAAGTGTTTCTATAAAAGTATGTGTGTGTTTGTGTGTGTGCAAGCCCACATTAATGCATGCATGCTGCGTGTAGATTGTGTGCGTATATAAGTTCATCTGTGTGTACAATGTTCCTATATGTCTGTCCACATGCTTAGAGTGTGTGTGAGAGTTGGGGGTGAGTGTTGATGTGAGTAAACGTGCTCTGTGTTGTAGGTATATTGTGTGCATGACATTGTGTGTCTGTGTCATGTGGATGTACGTGCGTACCCTACCTATTATTGTTGGTATGGCATAATAGAATGAAAGAGCAGCTAGAAAGGAAAGGAGTGAGAAAAGGAAACAACTACAACTAGACATAAAAAGAAAGAAATAGCACAAACAAAAGAGCAAAAACAAAAGCCCTAAAAGGGAGGGAAAAAAGAGAAAAAAAGGCAAAAAAAACAAAAAACGAAAGCAACAACAACAGTAAATTTACAAAGACTGGCAGTAAATGTACAGTTCTGGATGACCATAATTAATGTGCTTATAGCAGATTAACATGTAAATTTAACAATAATTAGCTGTATGAGTGATAGATATTACCTGAGGTTAGTAGAGCGGGGGGGGGTATTTTTGTCACGGTAAAGCTGTCCATTGACGAACAATTTGTCCACCGCGATGACTGCACGGGATCCTTCGTCTCTGAGCTTCTTCCGGATGGGAAACAGGACCCTGCGTCTCTCCAGAATCTCTTTGGGAAACTGATTATTTACACTAAAATCGGTCCCGCAGAGTTCCGGACCTCGATCCCTCACCTGCTCTTTCTGCTTGTAGCTCACGAACTTGGCTACAATCGGTCTGGGTCTGCGGCTGTCCGGTCTTTTCCCACCTAAGCGATGAACTCGGTGAAATGCGATGTTCCTCACCGCGTCTTCGGGTAGCTTCAGCTTGGTTTGGATAAAGGATCTGATTGTTTGCTCTGGATCCTCTTCTTGTTGCTCCGGGATTCCTGCGAAGACCAGGTTGTCCCTCATGCTGCGCGCCTGGAGATCGATCACCGTTTCCTTTATTTTTTTATTTTCCTCTGTGAGTCGAGTCATTCCCTCGTTGAGAGAAGTCACCGTCTCCCTGAGGCTGGCGTTCTCTGCGGCCAGAGACTCCACCTGCTGTTGGCTGAATTCCAGCGACTCCCGCAGCGACTGAAACTCCCGGTGGAGAACTTCCAACAGGCCCAGACGAGCGTCGAAGCTGGCGAGATTTTTGTCAATGGACATCAGGATGTCCGAGGTGTCGTCCCCGTTAGAGGACGTCGCTCCGGGCGAGTCTTCTTTCCGGCTTCTCTTGGAGGTGGAAGCGGATCTGGGCGCAGACGGAGTCGGTGTTTGGCTTGTCTTGCCCATGACGATGCGGTTGAAACACTCGTCAATAAACTCCGACAAGCTGGTGAGATCCTCCTCGCTTTGCACCAGAGTTTACCTTAAACAAGACTTTTTAATTGTTTGCTTCCAGAAACAGTTTTAAGATTATATTGGCAGGAATATGATGTAGAATGAATATTTGTTTTAATGCGCCTTGACTAAATCTGCCGTCTCGCAAAATTTACGTCACTGCCGCATCACTTACCTGCGCCTCTCACAGACAGTACAGGACATGGTAGGAAGGTGCCACCAGCACCTTCCTACCATGTCCTGTACTGTCTGATTTCCTGCTTGTGTTGTTCTCACTCATATGTAAGTCGCTTTGGATAAAAGCGTCTAAATGACTGTAGAATAGAACAGAATAGAATAGAATATGGTGATTCAGTTAAAACGGTTCACGTTTACACGTTTTTCTTTTCCTGTTTTCTAAATCATTTCGTGGCATTTACCGTCTCCGTCTGCGCGGCTGCAACTAAGAAGAAAATCAGTTTGTTTATTAAAACTCTGAACTTTTTAACATCCTGGAAATAATCGGAGAAAAATCCGTCAGAGTAGTGTCAAGCTTCCTCGGTGCCTCCCTCCAACGTGCTCCCAGTGTTGGCTCGTGCGTTTACAAGACAACCTCTACGTTTTATTGATCATCTTGTTTTATTATTACTACATAGTGGAAGGAGGTGTGAAAACAAGCAGCAGCCTTTAGATGAAACCGGGTAGAAGAAGAAGTGCTGCCGGGTCACCGAACGGCCACAGCCGTGAAACCAACAGCAATCTGCTGCCGTTACGTTAAACAAAGCTTTCATTCACTTTTCAGCTCCTTCAGCCAGCAGTTTGCTGATCAGCGGCACACGCTGCCTTCTGCAACACCCTCCTGTCAGATTCCCCCCAGCCAGGACTCATGCATGTGGTCCAGGAACAAACAGAACCTCCTCTGTTGATCCACTTGCAGGCCCGGCGGCTTTGATCAAAGGGCACTGAAGAGGAGCTGTTGGAGGAGATGGACGTGCTCCTCTTTTCTCCCCAGCATTTCACAGCTCGTCCTGTGATGTCTGCGCCTCGAGACCTTTTACTTTAGCTGTTACTGGAGCAGAAGGACAGTCGGGTTTACAGAAAACCTGGGCTGGGATTTTGATCCCTCTCTGCAATGTAACTATTTGTGTTACTTTAGGCTTTAAATTTCTCCCTGAAGTGAATCATGCAGCAGAAATTCTCTCCTATATGCACAACATATTCATATCTGATGGCTGGAAGCTTCTGCAGACCCGCTTCGTGAATCTTCACTGTTTATTCTGTAAAAAGCAGAACCGCTCCAGAACATACGCAGAGATAAGAAGATAAGCAGTTTACCATGTTGTTTACATGTAAACAACATACAACAAGATGTCACTTATCCCACACAGGAAACCAACAAGTAGTCCACTGGCCGTTCACATGCATGTGCACATGTGAACTGCGTGTGCAAACATATGGTGTTGGAATGTTTTCATGTGATCCACATGTGAATAGCAGGAATCCCACGAGTTTGACATGAACACATGTGAACTGCATGTCTGGCATGATGCAGTTTACATGTGATTCACATGATTCACATTTTCTTCACAAATTAATCACATAGAATCATTCCAAAGCCGCATGTAATGCACATGTAATGCACATGTAATGTGCATGTAATTAACACGTAGCTGACATGTGGGGTTTTTTTAGTGAAGGATGTTTTATTGAACCAGTTAAAGCCCAACACATGGAGAGAAACGGTGTGAAAAGTCCAGTCTTTAAGTCTTTATTTGGCTTTTTAAAAAAATCATAACAAAAACATTTAGACATTTTTATTGGAATATTTATTGTTTATTACCATATAATTTGTTAAAGTTGTTATATTATCGTTTCAGCTCCCTGGTAGTGATATTAAGGGCAGAAAACAAATAACAGATGTGTTCAAGATTAAACTGGGCTTTAAGGGGTTAAAATGTTAATTAAACTTAAAGTGTAACTGGGAGCACTGGGATGAGTGGCATTCTGGTGCCCAGGAAAGTCTTGTTTAAGGGTCCACAAAGGGTCACCTTTCTTATTGGTCTCAGGATCCAAGTCCAGTCTTTCACCTCTGGACCTCTGAGTACTAATTCTGGATTTCTATGTTTATCATTCTGGATGTGTGTTTACATCTGATTTAGTACAATATTAACTAACAGTATAAAGAATTAACTCTACTAACATTATTAAATCTAAATTTTGCAGTTTTTTTTTCTTTTAAAACATAATTTTGTTTAGATCAGGAAATTTCTGTTTATGTGAAATTTTAAAATATATATATATATATATATTTTTTTTTTTTAACCTGAAATTTCATGTAATATTACGGAAACAGTCTTTCATGTTATTTTAGATTAAACATGTACATTTAAATTATATCTCCATAATTGTGCTGTTATTTTCCTGTTTAAAAATACAGGAAAAATAATGTTACAGAACGTTTTACAGGGTACTAGGTTGTTTTTTTTTGGGTGAACTTTTTCCAGTTGTCCATATTATCCTCAGACAGTGGACACCTCACTTCATATTACCACCATTTGAGCCATAAAACAGCCAATCCCACATCTCCGATGCAGAAAAAGGTTGGTGCGGGACACACAGTCTGTTGGAGACGGCAGTTAGATGAAGATTAGTCTGCAAGTGAAGCTGTTTAACGTTGGGTCGGTCGCTTTCAGTGGATTTCTCCTCGACTCTGACCGATGTCATCGGGACAGTCAGACACAGCGACTCACAACGATGCAACATGTGGACACCGGTCCTTTACCGCAAGTCCACTTTGGGGACAACATGTCACATCTGGATACGTGTCTCCTCAGTCTGATGGACAGATAACAGGGAAGGGTGGCGATGGACAGATATATCTGTGCTGGGGAAGAGGAATAATCAGAAACTCAGCTCCATGAGGTTTTCTTACATCAGTCAATCAACATTTCTACATGTAGTCGTTACAATGAGCAAGGCGGCAGCAAGGGGCGGGGACCCTGGTGGTCCGATCCCCGGCTGCAGAAGCTGGCTCTAGGGACGTGGAACGTCACCTCTCTGGTGGGGAAGGAGCCTGAGCTTGTGCGCGAGGTTGAGCGGTTCCGACTAGATATAGTTGGACTCACCTCGACGCATGGCTTGGGCTCTGGAACCAGTACCCTCGAGAGGGACTGGACTTTCTTCCACTCTGGAGTTGCTCATGGTGGGAGGCGCCGAGCAGGTGTGGGCATCCTCATCAGCCCCCAGCTTGGTGCCTGCACGTTGGGGTTTACCGTGGTGGATGAAAGGGTAGTTTCCCTCCGCCTCCGGGTGGGGGGACGGGTCCTGACTGTTGTCTGTGCTTATGCCCCGAACAGCAGTTCAGAGTACCCACCCTTTCTGGGGTCCTTGGAGGGAGTGCTGGAGGGTGCTCCTTCTGGGGACTCCATTGTTCTGCTGGGGGACTTCAATGCTCACGTGGGCAACGACAGTGAGACCTGGAGGGGAGTGATTGGGAGGCATGGTCCCCCCCCTCTGAACCCAAATGGTGTTTTGTTATTGGACTTCTGTGCTCGTCATGGATTGTCCATAACAAACACCATGTTCCAGCATAAGAGTGTCCATATGTACACCTGGCATCAGGATTCCCTGGGCCGCAGTTCAGAGTTCCAGAAAGTGATTTATTTGTATTCTTTGGTTCCGATGGTTTCTGATTGCAGGAAACGATGGTTTGCAGGCGGGCAGGCAGGCAAGATCTCTGACAGGGAAGAATACTGTAATGTTACTAAACTGACAATTCACACTGGGCAAATAATCAGGATCCGAGAGCTGTTACCACGAGGCAATCAACAATCTGGCGACGATCAGCAGGTCGGACTGGTCTTAAATACAGACGGTCCCTGGGCCGCAGTTCGATGATCGATTTTGTAGTCGTATCGTCGGACCTGCGGCCACATGCCTTGGACACTCGGGTGAAGAGGGGGGCGGAGCTGTCAGCTGATCACCACCTGGTGGTGAGTTGGCTCAGGTGGTGGGGGAGGAAGCCGGTCATGTCAAACAAAAAGTATCGGTATCAATGATATTTGCCCTGAATTGACTTGGTATTGGATTGATACCAAAATATGCCGTATCACCCAGCTCTAATCATAACATCTCGAAGCTGACTAACTGCTTTACAATTATTATTATTATTATTATTATTATTATTATTAATAACAACAACAACAATAACAACAATGATAATAATAATAATAATAATAATAATAATAATGTTATTATTATTATTATTATTAATAATAATAATAATAAAAAAAAAATATATATAAAAGACACATGAAGAAGAAAACTCAAAAAAGCAGAACAAACGCCGCAATGCTACTGCGTATGAAAGGTGGAGTTCTAACTCTACAATTATGCATCAGAATGTTCTCGTTCTCGTGGTCACAAAAACAGATTTTGTTCCTGTATCGACAACATTATCTCTGTATTTACTTTATATTGGATCAATACAGCATCTGCAGTATCACACACCCAGAAATGTATTTTATGGAGCACTTTCACTCCCAGTGTTTTACATGATAAAAACAAGCATTTCTGCATATAAAACTAAAAAATAAGCCTCAACACACCCACATACATACAGCATTGAAACACACCTGATCATACTGTCTCTGTCACACACACACACACACACACACACAGAGTACATGCACATATAAGGAATGCCGCAGGTCTTTTTGATTAAAAAGGATTTCCCCACACTGGCTCATTTCCTGTAAATGGACGTGTTTGGTGCCGAGACTCGCTGCTCGGGTCGAGCAACTTGCAACATTCCTCACTGCTAATGAGATGCTAAGCAGTAGCATGCTGCCTTGCATTAGCCACTTTGTCTTCACAGAAAGCAGGCTGGAGTTAGCAGGAGGGGAGGAAAAGGCGCTTGGACCACACACCACAGCCATTAATCAGCTTGTGAGAGAGTTCCCGCTGGCAGTGCAGCTCGCCCGCCGTCTGCAGGGAGAGCAATGAGCACAGAGCCGTTTCTGAGCCATGTTTACCTGCAGGAGTCTCTGCAGCAACATTACCTGCCTGCTGCTGCTCTGCTTTACCAAATCAACAGCTAATAACTCCAATTATTTCTCATTTTGACTGCTGCAGTCTCATTGATTGAAATAAATTGGGTTATCGCAACACTTAGCAGTAAAGAGTTCTGCTAATCTGATTTCTGGAAAGAAAAACAGAATAAGGTCGGTTTTCATTTAGAATAAATCTCTCTCTCTCTCTCTCTCTCTCTCTCTCTCTCTCCCTATACATACTAAAATCTCTGTATTTATTTTTACATATATTTCATTTATGTGAGATATTATATATGTATATATATATATATATATACATATATATATATATACAGTATTTAACTTATTTCTGAAAAAGCAATTTCTCTATAAACTGTAAATGATGTCCCTTACATTTCATCTTACTATAATAAAATCTAAAACACATGGCAGAGGAGGATTTATTCGATCAGACGTTGTGAGTCGACAGTATGAATCTCAGAGCTGCGTGAAGCTGCTTTCCGTATGAACACACACGAAACGAAGTGTTTAATAATAAACTTTAGCTGTCTGGCGTTTCCCTCCTGGAACAAACCAAAAGCAGGATCACACTCTCAGCTCCTCCAGGTTGTGATGGAGGAACTAATGTCAAGCGATCAATAAAGACAAAGACTTCAAACCTGTTCAAATACTCAGTGAATAAACAATTCACCGGTTTTTTCTCCTGAAGTCGATAATGGCATGTAAGTATTGATTATGCTGGTTTTTCCTGCACGATTGAAAGTCAGGACCATTCAGCAGAGATTTCTTCCCAAATCCTATCAAAACATGCAGATGTAAAGTCTTTGACATTTTCTTTGGAAAAATATGCGCACCTTTGCCTTCTTTAAAACTTTGGCTATGATTTTTTTTTTTTTTTTTTTTATTACCTTCAGCAAAACAAAACAACATTGCATTATAGCTGGGAAAGTTATCTTTTGGTGTTTCTTCTTCTATACCCAACGGTGTCACCCTGACATGCAAGCAGCCATTCTTCTACTGGTAAAATCTGGCAACATTGTGTTACTTAAATACTCTACAAATCTCTTTCCCCATTTTTTATTTGTTTGTTTATCTATTTAAGTGAAAACTAACAGAGTTTATGAAGACCCTAAAATCACATGTTTGGAATTTCTTTCCGTTTACAGGTTATGTAACACTTTCTGACCAACTGGATCTTTTTCTCCCCTCTTTCTTTAAAAAACAACAGATCAGCTGTTGTCCTCCTTAAAGGGGTCCTATGATGGTATTTGGAGTTTTCTGAGCTTTCTACAGTGTTACAGTGTTGAATCCTCATCAGACATGTGAACGGCACTGTTTTTTATCACCTAAACGCATGTTTGAGTTTGAGTTTGAGTTCCAGCACGCTCTCCGTTCGGTTTCCATGGTGACGAAAAACGCGTGGTTTTAGAGTTTTTTTTCTACGTGGAAATCCTTGTGACGTCCCGGGGGATAAGGTTCGGTGATTGGTTACCTTCTACTGGTTAACAAGGGCATGTACAAATACATCAGGCGGGTGGAAACCGTGGGATAAAGTTATTTCCAACGATGGCTGGTGAGTTTACCAAAGAGAGACATCCTGCTGCATTCGTTGCTGTGGGTTGCTGTTTTCCACTTCGTTTTCAGGCTCTGATTCAGGTTCCAACATGTAGGGCTGTATGCTGTGTGTTGACATTGTATTTTGTTTTTTTTATTGAGTTCATATGAGCCTAATCCTTCTGTTTATGAGACGTTACAATGACGGTGAAAGCAGGTGCGGTGCGCGCTCCCGATGTAGTGCAGTGGCGGGAGGCGGGGCTTAATGCGGAAGAGTCTCAGTCCACTCGTTTTGCCCGCAGGCTGATCTGACAGCCTACGGAGAGGGTCGGTCTGAAGTAAATAAAGCCATTTGTGACAATAACTCCATCAATCCCAGTCCTTCTGGGCTCAGAAATAAAAATAAATTAGCCTGAAATGCACAGAATAGTTCCACTTTAAGTTTGACGTGCAGCTTTCATGTTAGACCTTGTGCATGACATGAAACCTCGTTAAAACAAAGCAGAAGGAATAAATATACAAGCCGGTAAACTCCAGCCTGTGACTAAAAACTTCTCAGACCCGCAGAGACCGAAAAAGGTCTCAACTTGTTTTGGACTGGAACTGGAATGAATCCTTTATCCACCGATGACCTTCAGGCTTCTGTCTCCGGAGAGGCTGCACCCTTCCTGTTTCATTAATATGATTGTCAACACCTTTAATTTCCTGTCTGTCAGTCACGCTCCGTCCCTTCATTTAACCTCCACTTTCTCTTATCGTCCACATCTCCCCCCCCGCTTCCCTGTCGAGCTTTTTCTGCCAGAATATCTCGTCTTTTCCTCTCATGCTCGTGTTTCTGCATGTCATCCTGCTTTGTTTTCTTCTGACCTCTCCTCCAGCTTCTTCTCTCCATCTTTAAAGCTTTCTTTCCATCTGTAATCCATCTTGCTGCATTAGAGCACTACGTAACTTTCATTTGTAGCCATTTGGAATTAACTGGGATTTCTGACATTTCCAGTTATTATGTGATTATTTTGGGGTCACTGATGCTCCCTGCAAATCCTGGAATGCAGTTAAGTAATCATTCACAGGTTCCTCTCTGCTAGAAAATCACATGTAGCTCATGAAGACGTTGCTGTTGAAAGACTTGAAAGACATGTTTGCTTTTTCTCATCGTCCAACCAGGTTAAATCTTTCATTGTGACTTGTGAAACTGTGCGAGTCCATGTGTGCAAACTGACATGCAGACATGGTGAGACTCCGACAGAAAGGTGAATGTTTCCACCTACAGCCTCGGCATCTCCAGCGTTAAGAGACAGTAAAGAAAAATCCAGAAGATCTGAAAAAGCTTTGAAGAGTTTTGAGTTCTTGCTGAGTTTAGACGACATTAAACTTTGAACATTTGGACTGGCCTGATGTGTTTTCTGACAGTTGAAAGGGATTTCTTCATGTACAGAGAAGTGTGGATGGTTGGACTTTGGCTGAAAAGATCAACGTTGATCATTTACAACTCGACCTGTTTTCATTTCAGTTCTATTAATGACTTTATATGTTTATTTATGTTTGCTGCTGTTATGTTGCTAGAATATTGATAAGTTATATTTATTTTATCTAAACTACATATTTATATCTCCTATATATCTCTCTTTCTAATGTCTCTTTCAGAGTCCTCTCCCTCCTGAAGTTAGTTGGACTTCCAAATTCACCAGGAAATTTATCAGGTCCACCTTTACTACAAGGTTGGATCCAAAAACTGCACTAAATCTTAGTTTTACAGATTCTACAACAACGAAATATTCATCTGATTTTGCTCCATATTGACATGAAGCATCATAAAGTTCCACCTCATCACCATGAGAATCTCCCGTTCCACCTCATCACCATGAGAATCTCCCGTTCCACCTCATCATGATGAGAATCTCCCGTTCCACCTCATCACCATGAGAATCTCCCGTTCCACCTCATCACCATGAGAATCTCCCGTTCCGCCTCATCACCATGAGAATCTCCCGTTCCACCTCATCATGATGAGAATCTCCCGTTCCACCTCATCACCATGAGAATCTCCCGTTCCACCTCATCACCATGAGAATCTCCCATTCCACCTCATCACCATGAGAATCTCCCGTTCCACCTCATCACGATGAGAATCTCCCGTTCCACCTCATCACCATGAGAATCTCCCGTTCCACCTCATCACCATGAGAATCTCCCGTTCCACCTCATCATGATGAGAATCTCCCGTTCCACCACATCACGATGAGAATCTCCCGTTCCACCTCATCATGATGAGAATCTCCCGTTCCACCACATCACGATGAGAATCTCCCGTTCCACCTCATCACCATGAGAATCTCCCGTTCCACCTCATCACCATGAGAATCTCCCGTTCCACCTCATCACCATGAGAATCTCCCGTTCCACCTCATCACCATGAGAATCTCCCGTTCCACCTCATCATGATGAGAATCTCCCATTCCACCTCATCACCATGAGAATCTCCCGTTCCACCTCATCATGATGAGAATCTCCCGTTCCACCACATCACGATGAGAATCTCCCGTTCCACCTCATCACCATGAGAATCTCCCGTTCCACCTCATCACCATGAGAATCTCCCGTTCCACCTCATCACCATGAGAATCTCCCGTTCCACCTCATCATGATGAGAATCTCCCGTTCCACCACATCACGATGAGAATCTCCCGTTCCACCACATCACCATGAGAATCTCCCGTTCCACCTCATCACCATGAGAATCTCCCGTTCCGCCTCATCACCATGAGAATCTCCCGTTCCACCTCATCACCATGAGAATCTCCCGTTCCACCACATCACGATGAGAATCTCCCGTTCCACCTCATCATGATGAGAATCTCCCGTTCCACCTCATCATGATGAGAATCTCCCGTTCCACCACATCACGATGAGAATCTCCCGTTCCACCACATCACGATGAGAATCTCCCGTTCCACCTCATCACCATGAGAATCTCCCGTTCCGCCTCATCACCATGAGAATCTCCCGTTCCACCTCATCACCATGAGAATCTCCCGTTCCACCTCATCACCATGAGAATCTCCCGTTCCACCTCATCACGATGAGAATCTCCCGTTCCACCTCATCACGATGAGAATCTCCCGTTCCACCTCATCATGATGAGAATCTCCCGTTCCACCTCATCATGATGAGAATCTCCCGTTCCACCTCATCATGATGAGAATCTCCCGTTCCACCTCATCATGATGAGAATCTCCCGTTCCACCTCATCATGATGAGAATCTCCCGTTCCACCTCATCATGATGAGAATCTCCCGTTCCACCTCATTCCAAAGCTGCTCTGCTGGATGTAGATCTGGTGACTGTGGAGCCGTTGGAGGACAGTGAACTCATCGTCATGGTGGAGATGATGTGAGCTTTGTGACATGGTGCATCATCCTGCTGGAAGTTTCCAACAGAAGATGCTACACTGTGCTCAGAAAGGGATGGACATGGTCAGCAGCAGGACTCAGGGAGGCTGTGGAGGTTAAACCAGGTCATGTTGGGACTAATGGGACCAAAGTGGGACAAGGAAATCCCAGTGACTACTCAGACCAACATTATGTCACACTGAGTGTCGCTTTTTCCTTTACTTTTGTTCTGCCCTGTGATTGGCTGATAGAATCATTGGTGCGGTAAGTGTAGAAACATGTAAAAACATTGTTTTCTGTCCTCTGTAAGAAACAGAAAATAAATCAATTCAAGCTTTTCTCCTTGTAAGAGTGGCTGCTGGGTGGTTCCTCTTCCACTTCAGGTGTTTTCCTCTTTTCAAAGTTAATTTCTGTTTCAGTCTGAGCTTATTTGCATGTCTTTATGTCTAATTTTCTTGCTTTTCTCCTCCTTTCAGCCCTGAAGAACCAAACAGAGAAAACAGAAACAGAGCAGGCATCACAACGCCGCAGCGGCACAAAGAACATCCTTCCCAGCAGGAACGTCTGTCATGCTGAGATAAACTCCACCTGCTGAAGCTTTCAGATGTTCTTTCTCTTCTTTCTGTTATGACTCTTCTTCCTTCAGTCCGGAAGGGAAGTAGCAGGATACTTTTCAAGCTGCACTTTTGATGTGTGGAAACCTTTTAAGCTACAGCCCAAAGTTAGACACATTAAGTCCGGTGGGAAAGTGTGTGACTGCTACTGTACGTACGTCTGACCTGTTTTCATACCTGCTTTTCTTTTATCTGGAAACTCATCATGGACATTCCTGGACCTTAAAGCTCCCGGGAGCGTCTCGGAAACATTTCACTTCACCTTGCTTTATATCTCAGTCACAAGAAACTTCAGTCTGAATGGACAAAAACTGCTGCAGACGCATCAAAGAAGTCGCTGTTGGAGAAGGTGGAAGAGCAAGAGGTCACAAAGGACTAAACATGCGGCAGTTTTGTTGTTGATGGATCGTTCCCTCTTTCCGCTGGGAATTCTGGAAAATTAGCATCTCAGTTTGGTCTGGTCTCAAACTGCTCTTTACTCTAACCACCTGGACGACGTCGCACATTTTCGGGAGTTTCTTTCCCATCGCCATCCGTCTCCTAAACAGAAATAAGGACACACACACACACACACACACACGCTACTGCTTCACAATAAATCAAGATGCAGTACATTTACAGGATGTACGAGATCGTAGAAATCCTCCGTTCCGCTGCAAAACTGAGTGCAAAAAGCAGCTGTATAGCTCAACACACACATAATAATAACAATAATAATAATAATAATAATAATAATAATAATAATAATAATATAATATTAATAAAAAATAATGATTATAATTATAATAATAATAATGTTGTTATTATTATTATTATTATTATTATTATTATTATTATTATTATTATTATTCATGATAATAATAATAATAATAATATTAATATTAATAAAAGTGACCTGAAGCTGAATTGCTCACTATGGGCGATATTTCCTGAAACAAGCAATGACTAACGAGACTGAAGAAGAAAAAGTTTAACGGCGTGTTCAGACCAAACCCAAACGTGTGTTCAACACCGTAACTGCTTTAACTTTGGCGTTCTAACGGAACGTGTAGAACACTCACATGGCGCACATTTTCACCAGAATATATAGCAGCAGCAGGAGCAGCCAGAAATCCCGCATTGTGCCGCATCACTTCCTGAATGGCCTGTCCGCTTTCACACTGCCTGCAAACTGAACCAAGGTCAGTTTGGTTTCCATCAGAGTTGGTGAGCAACATGAAGCAGAGCAGGTTTGTTTAAAGAGGCCCAAACGGTACCAGGTGAAGACAACTTCTCTCTCTTTCCAACAGGCTCAAACATCCTCCGAAGCCAACGAGGAAAAGCAGACTCATGTCTCATTATTTAATCCAGTTCTTTAATAAAGTGCCGTTCAGTGGCTGGAAGGTCTTCCAAATGCTGAAGTATCAAACAAATGCCATGAAACAGAGCAGATGAAAGATTGTACGATGAGTTTCCTCCACTATCAAGCAAAAGGAAAAGCCACAGGAAATGCAGAAGCTAATGAAGAAGCAGCTGCCTGAGGCGGGAAACGTCTACATGTTGGTCTGACAGCAGCGACTTCCGGATGGGTTTTCCACAGCGGGAGGAAAGCGGTCCTGGCGCGGCGGTAGGAGGGGTCACAGGCTGAAAATATTTACCCAGAGGCGGTTGTTGCATATTTGATCAGAGAAACCATCAATTATTCCAGCTTGTGGAAAGTTGAACCAGAGTGAAGTTACCTGAGATAGAAGCACGAGGCTGTCCATGTCTCCACTGCAGTACATGCCTTCTTAAAAGACTGTCTTCCAGCATATTATAGAGAGGATGGTGAAGCTGCAATGTTGCATATTTATAAACTCGTTCAGGAAATGATCAGATTTACCTGAGAAATAAACTGAGATAAACAGGACAAGGAGAGGAGACATTTCTACAGAACAGTTCTGTTAGATAGACGTGACCATTTTAGATTTTATAAATATCTTATTTTTATTTCATATTTTATAAATATTTTATTTTATTTTTATTTCATATTTTATAAATATTTCCACTGAATATCCATTCATCCATCTTTCATCCATTCATCCATCTTTCATCCATTCATCCGTCTTTCATCCATTCATCCGTCTTTCATCCATCCATCCATCCATCCGTCCATCCATCCATCCATCAATTCATCATCCATCCATCTTTTATTCATCCATCCGTCTTTTATTCATCCATCCATCCATCCATCTTCATGCCACTTATCTGGGGTCGGGTCGCGGGGGCAGCAGCCTAAGCAGGGAAGCCCAGACTTCCCTCTCCCCAGCCACATTTGCCAACTCTGCGGGGGGGATCCCGAGGCGTTCCCAGGCCAGCCGAGAGAAGTAATCCCTCCAGCGTGTTCTGGGTCTTCCCCGGGGTCTCCTCCCAGAGGGACGTGCCTGGAACACCTCACCAGGGAGGCGTCCAGGAGGCATCCTGACCAGATTTCTATTGAATAGATAAAAATAAAATAAAAACACACGATAAAAAGTTAAATATTATTAAAAACAAGGACTAGTTTCTTTACATGTTTGTAGAAGTAAAATGTTTTTTAATAATTCCTGCATCAGAGGGTTAAATTTCAGTCTGCTTCGTTTGACCGGCTTTTATCAACCTTTTCAGCGTCTAAAACGTCATGTAAAAACATTTTATGTCTTTTCTTAACTGTAATAATCAGTATAAATGATAAATATGTAAAGACCAGGACACTCTGATTTGATTGAATAATAAAAATAAAAGCTGAAGATTTATTGTTTTTAAATGTCTTTGAGACAAAACCAGTCCAGCAGGCAGAACAGGGATGTGTGGTGGGCTTCCCAGTGTCTCCCAGTGGCCTCTTCATTCTTCTGAGTCCATTACTTCGACTTAAACTGATCATTAAGCAGCCATCTCATCCAGGTCTGCACTGGTGTCTGGCCATGCAGACAAAGCGTTTTGATGCTTCCAGGCTTCCATAGCAGCGAGACCTGTATCCTAACCTCTCCCTCCCAGTTCAGGTCCTTTCCTGGGACAGAAATTTGTCTGTTAGATGCATTTTGTTTTCCTCGCCTTCATTCATATTTTATATCAGTTTTCGCTTCATTCCCATCTTTGTCTGCAGTTATCTGTGTCTGCCCACATTTCCTCATCTATTCTGTCATTTTTATCTCCATCGCTTGGCCCCCCACCCCCTCCGCCTGCAGATGTACGCTTCATTCATTCCTCTCGCTTCACTCGAAGCCTGCTTTATGAAAAACGATCCATCAAACGTGTCGCTTCTCTTTGGCCCTCCATTCCCGTTTGTCTGTAGCTTCTTGTTGTTCTTCGTTATCCTTGTCACCCTGGATGCCGTTCCGGTGATGTTTAGTATCCCTGCTGCATTTCTTCTCTCCTTCCTGACAATTTGCATGTAAATGAAACATCCTGATGAGGAATACAGCCGAAGAGAGTCATTGATTATGCACTTTATATTGGGGAATACTGAACAGGGTGAGCGCTGAGGCGATTATCCAGCCCAGATCCGTCTCCCCTGTGTGTTTCAGTGTCAGGAGTGAAATGAGTTGTTATGTACTATAAGAATGAAGTCATGATGCTCGAGCCAAACATCAGTATCTTTTCTGATTTCTGCAGGTGTTTCGTCTCATGTAGCTTACAGTCGGATTCAGTTATGATTCAGGATGCTTTGATTAGATTATTAAACAATTAACAGGACTTTTAACGCATCTTTTCCCCCATTTAGAGGTTTTATACAACTTTATGCCCCATCCAGCATCCATTCATTCAAGTCACCTGTTTTTCTCCACTAATATTAGTTATTAAATATTTATCAACATATTTTTCATTCAGGCTTTACGGCAGGGATATGAATCTCCAGTCCTCGAGGGCTGGTATCCAGCTTGTTTTTGTTGTTTCCCTGCACCAACACAACTGGTTTAAATCAAATGGCTCTAACAGCTTTTTGTCACCCTGTTCAGTCATTTCAGCCAAGTGTGTTGGAGCACAGAGACAAAAAAAACCTGCAGGATGCTAGTCCTCGAGGACTGGAGTTTCACACCTGTGGTTTAAAGTTTTCAATGGAATCTACAGGATAAATGTGTTAGCATCCGTTAGCATAACCAGCTCCTCTGACTGGGTGGAAATGGAGCTGCTGTCACATGTTTGTTGGTTCACTGTTAGATTTTATTTAGGTGTTCATCAGTTTTTATATGCAGCAAGTCTCATCAATGTCTCATGTACATAAAAAACAAAATACCTCCAAACGGTGCCTTCAGGTGCCAGCTTCCTGCTAGTACCTAGCTGCTGCCTTCCTGCTAGTAGCTAGCTGCTACCTTCCTACTAGTAGCTTGCTGCTAGCAGGAAGGTAGCAACTAGCCGCTAGCAGCTAGTTGCCAGCTTCCTGCTAGTGCGTAGCTGCCAATATCCTGCTAGTAGCTAGCTGCTACCTTCCTGCTAGTATCTAGCTGCCAGCTTCCTATTAGTAGATAGCTGCCAATATCCTGCTAGTAGCTAGCTGCTACCTTCTTGCTAGTAGCTAGCTGCTACCTTCCTGCTAGTAGCTAGCTGCCAATATCCTGCTAGTAGCTAGCTGCTACCATCCTGCTGGTACCTAGCTGCCAGCTTCCTGCTAGTAGCTAGCTGCTACCTTCCTGCTAGTATCTAGCTGCCAGCTTCCTACTAGTAGATAGCTGCCAGCTTCCTGCTAGTAGCTAGCTGCTACCTTCTTGCTAGTAGCTAGCTGCTACCTTCCTGCTAGTAGCTAGCTGCCAATATCCTGCTAGTAGCTAGCTGCTACCATCCTGCTGGTACCTAGCTGCCAGCTTCCTGCTAGTAGCTAGCTGCTACATTCCTGCTAGCTCTGTTTACTGTTTGCAGCCCAGATACTTGAGAGCAGTTTTCTTAGTCCAGGTCCAGGAACCACTGCATTCTTACTTTAGCACATCTGAACTTGACAAATTCAGTTAAGGTTCATGCGGTGCATTGGAGTTAGGAAGATCTGAAATTTGTAGGGCAGAGGTCTGACAAACACGGCTTTACAGGGACTTTACTGATTCTGTGATTATTATTGAAAAATAATAATTTCGGAGCATTTCTGAAGCGTAATTCAATCAGCACGTGTTGCAACTCCATGATTTCTGGATGTTTTTACACCTGAGAGGGAAACAGTGAAAACTTGGCTCCATTGAAGACATGGGTCACCAGCACCAGTCCTGAAAGGCTGCAGGTTTTAGTGTTTCCCTGCTACAACACACTTGATTAAAATGAAAAGGTTCTCCAGCAACTTGTTGTTCTTCTTCTGCACCTGCCTGGTAATGAGTCATTCATTTGGGTCAGGTTTGTTGCAGCAGGGAAAGCCTAAAACCTGCAGGGTGGCAGCTCGGAGTATCACCGCTTTTCTACATGTGTGTAAAAAAGGAAAAAACTTGTATTTTGATTGGGAAGAGTCATCACCTTGGTAACAGGGATTCTTTATTCGTCATGTCCCACCAGGAGCCCGTCAGTCATCAGCAGGGGCCGGTTAGATGCTGACGTTAAACCAAAATAAACAGATTTTCTCTTTGCTTTGCTGTAAACAAAAACCTGAAGGAGAAAAACTGGAAATGGAGCAAAGGCAGCGGTGAGTTTTCCTGCCTCAGAGAGTTTCCTGACCATCTGTTCAGTCCTGTTGCCACAATCCGTCGCTCCGCTTCTCCCTTAAACTCTGTTGCTCCTGAAAACCAGACAAGAGGAGGAACGTTTGGTCCTAAAGCGCTCCTGTTTAGTGGCTGATCCTGACGGGTGGTGCTCTCATCCTGCAGCGTTCCCCTCACATTTACTCCCCTGTCACGTTTCTGTTCGCCTTGTCCGTCCGTCTCTGTCTGTCTGTTTTTCTTGGATGTCTCTTTGCCCTTATCGCCTTCTGTCAGTCATGCCGGTGGGTCGAGCCTTATTTGGTATTCCCTCAGCAGCGACTGCCAGCTGGCGCTCAGTCACATGTTTAAACACAACCAGCAGTGATCCTTCACCTTTCCCGGGTTGTAAATGCAGCGTCATGCTGGCGTCTCCATGCAGACACCCTCACCCTCCTCGCTACCATGACATGACATGAAGGAAGACGTGCTCTGGGTGTGTTGGATATGTCACAGCCATGTTGTGTGAAACCACACACACACACACACACACACACGTCTCATTTGGTGTTTTGGCTCATCGGCTTTCCTCGGGGAGTGGTACACACTTAATGGAGTTCAAGGTGCCTTTTTAGTGGAATTCTTCTCCTCCTGCAGAGTGGTGTGATTAGTTAGAGCCGCGTTACTCAGGTGCTTCAGGTGGCTGGTTGGAAACTCAATAACATGCAGAGAACGGCAACTTGTTGACACACTGGTAATCCATGACTAAATTATGCGTATAGGAAATACATTTAAATCACCAGATGGGCTTTTTATGTCATTATAAATAAATGTACACATAAATTAACATTTTATTTTCCTCAGTGTTCAGGAGGAATGTCATCCAAACCTAAAGATGTGTTTATTTATTTTATTTTCTAATATTAAGCTGGAAAAGAGTCTCTGATGCAGCGCAGCTGGCAAACTGACAACTTGATCTTCCTGATGTGCAAAGAGATGAAGTCCATTTTCACCCAGATCGCCGTTTTCAGGAATAGATTAGCATTTTATCATCTGCAGGAATGAATTGTTTGGTGGGGTTTTTTCAGTAAAACGGAAGCTTTTAATATTTTATGACACAATATTCAAAAAATTATATTTTTCTTGTTAGTTTTACCAAAAAATAACTTAAAAGTTAATTATTAATGTTTACCTGATCAAATATTTACACAATTATCTAATCAGCCAGTCATACGTCAACTCAGGACATGTGGTCGTGAAGATGAAGACTTGCTGAAGTTCAATCTGAGCATCAGAAGGAGGAAGAAAAGAGATTAAGGAGGCTTTGAACGAAGAACAGGAAGTCCAGTCAGCACTGGTTCCAACCCAGAACATCATCTCTGAACACACAACCCATCCAGCCTGGAAGCAGATGGTCTCCAGCAGCAGAAGACCACAGCGGGTCCCTCCTGTCAGTAAGAACAGGAACCACCGTTCTGATAACGGGTCGTAACAGTCCGCTTCTGGAGCAGGCTGTACAGAATGTCTATGTGAGGCACGATGCGATGGCGAGGTTTCAGGAAGAACATGAAAGCGTAGCGGTGGTATTTATATCCAACCACATTGAGTTTTGGGTGCCAGATATCCGCACCCCGACCAGATACTATCTTATGTATTGTAGTGAAGCAAGTGTACACGTACAACTCAGAGCAAAAGTCTATCGGCAAAGATTTTTGCACCTTGTTCTGGAAACACGTCACCGAGTAGTAAGTTTTTACAATAGATCACCATAAGAACTTTACTCACTAACTATATATCTATTTAGCTAATCTCTAAATACGTATACTCATATTTAAAATTATTTTATTGAATTATTTATTTTCTTTTGCAGTGGTGAGTGGTGGGGCGGCGCCCTAGCGCCCTCTATTGGCCATTTGCCACTGCTGGTTAGCTCCTGTTCGCCTTCGGTTAGCTCTGTTAACTCTTAGCTACAGGCAGGTGGGAGTTCACTAGATGTCAATCATCTGCCCCCATGCTCAAAGCCCCCTTCTCAGCTCCACCTCTTTGCCCGTTTTTGTATTTTTGACACGCATGACGCTGCCAAGATGGCGATGGTAGGAACCGCCCAATGACATCCATTTCAGCTCTTCAGAAACCTACGGGTGACGTCACAGAGGCTCCGCCTATCTTTTAAATGCAGTCCATGTTATTGACGCAACCCGTTTATTTACATTCATGTGATCTTCACATCTTCAGCGGAGCACATGTGAAGAACATGTGAATCATATATAATTCCCATGTGGTTTATATGTGGATGTGGAGCGCACACGGCTGCTGTGTCAGGCTGGAGGCAGATGCAGAGAGGAGTAATCAGGAGGTGAAGGTGGGTCTGTGATGGGAATGTGGGGAGAGAGGAGGCGCCAGGATGGAGGAGTTTGTATTAAGGAGAAATAAATGGAGAGGAGGTGAAAGCCTCGGAAAGAAACCGAAATGTTTCAGTTTTCTGTGAGAAAATGGCCTGAAGGCTGCAGGGAAGCCGGAGGTTTGGGGAGGAAAATCAAGGAGACGCTACGAGACGTGTCTGCAGGCAGTGATATCATCCAGTCCTGTTCCTCTCCTCTTCTTTTCCCATCTTTCCTTTCACCTCACATCACTGCTTTCCTTTCCTTTATTCTGTCATTTCTCCCTGAAGCGAAGCCTCTGCAACACGCTGTGGACGGCAATAACTCTGGACTTTCACTTCCCTCCCCTGTCAAACCCCCAAACCGCCCAACACACACTGGGTTTGTCACGCTGTATCATTATCCTGTCATGAGACAGGGTGTGAATGGGTCCACGGCTCCTGCTGGGTGTGAGATGGAGACACACTGACAGGATTATAGAACCATAAGGGTGTGATGAACGTGTTCTGACAGAAGAGTTCACCCAGACGTCTCTCGTCACCGGTCAGACGTTGACTTCCTGGTTTAAATAGATGCTGATTAAACATCACACATGCAGAAACAATCAGGTTCAAACCAGAAGAGCAGGAACTCTGCAGAATGGTGGCAAACCAGAACTGACCAAACACATGTTATCAATGAAAATACTTCCAATGAAACTGGCTGATTGATCCGAGTACCATCCGGTCTGTAAACAGACAGAGCAAACACGAAGATCCATATCGGTATTCCAACTCTTCCGTCTTTGCAAACAAGAACGTTTCACTTGGATAAGACGTCATTCCCAGAACCACCTTCCAACCTCCGAGTCAACTCGAGGGCACCATGAATGATAATGCTCCGTTCAGTTTGTACGCTGAAGTCGGATTGATAACGTGCTCCATGATGGTTTTCTAAGTTTTCTGACTTTGTCAACGTGAACGTTCTCGTCTTGGTTATGACGTCATTCCCAGTTTCGACTTCTGACGAAGGAAACAGCAGCTTCCGAGTGGTAAAAACCAGACAAATGAAATGTAGGAATCAGTTTTCTCCATGTGTCAGTTTTCTGTTTAAATCTATTATAGATTTTAGATTTTTTCAGACAGCTCAAAATAGTGCCTACACACACACACACACACACACATCCATGTGTACATATACATACATACACATATCCGTGTATGCCCACACACAGGCCTACCTACATACATATACTCATAGTTACATCTTTGTACCAACATATGTGCCTTCATACATCTAACAATACTCCTGTACTCACTAGACAGGTCTGAAAAGGGTTTTCTGTTTAAAAGTAGAACAACCTGTTTTATCTCAGATATCTGAAAGAATAATGATAAATAAGCTGATTTATTTATTTATTTCTGATTATGAGTAAAATATTGAATAACGGAACCAGAACTGATCTGATCTGGAGCCGAACTCGGTCGCAGGACGACAAACTTCCATCGCATTTAAAACACTTTCTGTTACATTTGTTGCTTTTCCTGCTTTTTACAGCTTTTTGCTTTTATGTCCAAAAACACCGAATCTCCTCCGTTGTTTTGTTTAATTGTCTCTTTTCATGTTCTGTCTGTAAAACACTTGTGTTTGATAACGTGCTCCATTAATAAAACAGTGTATTCATTCACCACATCCTGCCATTTAAATAATTTGCTCCTCTTACTAAGTGAAGAGTGCAGAAATTGCTGCTTCATCTGAAGAATAAAATCTGCCTTTTATATGAGCATGAAGAGGGAAATCTGCCTATTAAAGCTTTTGAACTTCTAATTTTATCTTCACTAATGCAAAATGTTCTGAAAGTGTCGCATGAAAACACATAAAGCTCTGTTTCAGACCGGATCAAAGCTAAATGGGGTTTTGAATATAAATATTCTCAGTATAAAAGCTAATAAAAAGCTTGTTTTCTGCAACAAATAACAGTATAATATAAAACCATATCTGCTCTAATCATCCATTTTATTCCCTCCCTCTAACTAGTAGCACGTCACAACTCTATTTTCATACCTTATTTTATTAATAATAAATAATGTGATTGCTGGGATAGGCTCCAGCTTCCTGCAACCCTGAACTGGACTAAGTAGTGAAGAAAGTGGATTATATTTATATTCTATTAAGATCACGCTGTCTCGCTTATATCCGGTTCATCGCTGTGTATTTGTCTGTTCTGCAGTAAGTAGTAGTAGTAGTAGTAGTAAGTAGTAGACTCACTGGATTCCCTGTTGTGGCTACAAATACACAAAATCACATGGTGGAAACACGGTCGCCCAAAAACCAGAGGTGGATAATCCAGGAACCGTAAAGTAAAAGTCCAGTTCCAACCAGTCCAAACCAGCTGAATGGGATCAGTTCAGCTCCACTGCAGGTAGACGTGCCTGTTGGTGAAAACACCTGTTCTACATGCACAGGTAGATCCTAAAACATGGCAGGATTTTTACTTCATGGCACCTGGATTATACACCTCTGGATGCAAATGCAGCAGATATCAGACTTTTATTACTTATTAATAATAATTATTCCAGGTCAGTCATAATTCTGATGCCAACTTGCTGCATAACGTCATTCTGTTACAGGCGTCACCATAGCGACGCATTAATCAGCTGGTTTTGACAGGTGAATGAGAGAAATTCGCTGTAGCTTGACAGCGGTTGTTTAGCATTAAAACTACATGAAGGCCAACATGAAATAGTTCCTTTAGCATATTTAGCAAGTGTTGTAAAACAGAAATAAATATTTGTTAAAATTGTTTACTCTGTGGGAGCATGTTATAATCGGATTAAACAACTCGGATCAGTGCTTCAGTCTCCACACCGTGCATTTTAACCATCTAATGCACAAATCCGAGTTGTTTAATCCTTATTTATTATTACTATCCGTGTAACTTGATGTAAGTTTAATAAGCTGAAGCTGTGTATTCAACATGAAGATATGATGCAGCGAGCTAATTCTGAACCAGTAAGAAAGACATTTTAGGACAGAACAGAGTTTTGTTATTTGTGGCGATACAGAGATTTCATGATGACTGTAAAACCAGATGAAGCACGTAATGCGTCTATTCCACGGCTCAGTTAGGATGAGTTCGGATGCTTACGACCAGGAGACGATGCCACCAGAATGACGGAAGTTATATTTTTATATTATCTGTAAAATGATTCATCTCCTCCTCCGTCGGTACATACCGCTCCATCTTTACTGAAATGCTCATGTGACCTCCTGCGTCAGGGGTGCCCACATCCGGTCCTCAAGGGCCACAATCCTGCAGGTTTTCCAAGTGTCCCTGCTCCAACGCACCTGACTCAAATGCATCAGTTACTGTGCAGAACTTCATAGGCTGTTGGATCCAATTAATGTGAGTCAGGTGTGTTGGAACAGGTATACATGGAAAACCCGCAGGAGGTCAGCCCTCAGGGACCGACTTTGGACACCGCTGTCCTGCGTCACGTCCAGTGACATGCAAATGCAAAATAAGTTTCCCTTCCACTCTTGTGATATACTTTTATGGACACGTCTGAAGACGTTTGGAAATACACACGTGTCATGATGTGATGTTTCGTGTTCTCTTTAGTTCCTAGTTTCCTGCTTTATGTTGTAGTTTTTCCTGTTTAGTTCCTTCATGTCTGGTTTCCTGTTTTGCTTTCCTGTTCGTTAGATTCTCCTCGCCTCATTTAGTTTATTCACATCACTTGTGTCTTGCTTTGTTCTTGTGGATTCCCACCTCTTGGTTTCTGCTCCTCATTGCTGCTTCATTTTGTTAGCTTCCTGCGTTCCTGTGTCAAGTCTTTTTCTGTGGAAATAAACATCTAGGACGCCCATGACGTGGACCTTGGAGCCGGCAACAAAGTCCATGACGTGAACCTTGGAGCTGGCGACGAGACCCATGACCAGGACCTTGGAGCTGGCGACGAGACCCATGACGTGGACCTTGGAGCTGGCGACGAGACCCATGACGTGGACCTTGGAGCTGGCAACGAGACCCATGACGTGGACCTTGGAGCTGGCGACGAGACCCATGACGTGGACCTTGGAGCTGGCGACGAGACCCATGACGTGGACCTTGGAGCTGGCAACGAGACCCATGACGTGGACCTTGGAGCTGGCGACGAGACCCATGACGTGGACCTTGGAGCTGGCGACGAGACCCATGACGTGGACCTTGGAGCCGGTGACGACGCCCCTGACGTGGACCTTGGAGCCGGCGATGTTGTGATCCTGTTCCCTGGTGGGCGTGTCTGGCATCCTGGCACCTGGATCAGCACCTGATCGGCATCTTGGCAATCAGCAGCAGCACTATTTAAGATCTGCCCAGCCTGCTGTTCATCGCCAGATAGTTGAACGCCTTTGAGATCCTGCCTGCATGCCCGATTGCTGCCCTACCGCCTGCCTGCCTGCCTGCTCGCCCGCCTGCCTGCCTGCCCGCCTCTCTGACCGCCAGGTTTACCTCCCCGCTTGTCTGCCTGCCGACTAACCTATCTTCCGCATCCACCTGGGAAAGAAACTGAAATCAGAAGGAAGCAAATAAAGCATTGTTTGAAACTCCAAGCCGAGTCCGCATATGAATCCCCCGCACTTGACGTCAACCTAACAGAACTATCTGGCCACAAATGGATTCAGCGGACTCAAACCCGGAAGTCGCCTCGGTCCCACTACAGCAAGCCCTCTCAGGTCTGAATGCTCGCCTCGCTCGACATGAACAGTTGATGATGACTCTGGATCATAATTACCACACCATACTCTCTCAGCTGGGCCAACTTACCACACATGTCGCTGGATTGATCCCATCTGCACCTTCCCAGCTGCCGGATCCCGACGCCCCCGTGCTTCAACCCGGTCGAGCAGTCACAGTAAGAGAGACACACATCCCAGATCCCAAGCCCTACGCTGGGGATTTGGGAAAATGTAGGGGATTCCTCCTCCAATGCTCCATTGTTTTTGACCAGAAGCCATACACCTATGCTAATGATAGATCCAAGGTTTCATATATAATTGGACTGCTGGAAGGAAAGGCACTGGCGTGGGCGGAAGCGGCATATGAACAGCAGGATTTTAGACACTCTTCCTATTCCTCATTTGTCGAGGAGATGAAAAAAGTTTTTGATCACCCAGTAAGGGGCGGAGAATCAGTCAAGCGTCTCCTTAATCTCCGTCAGGGAGATCGGTGTGTAGCGGACTTTGCGATTGATTTCAGGACAGCAGCTGCTGATTCAGGCTGGAACAACGTGGCTCTCCGAGACATCTTCGCCAACGGGTTAAGCAGTCGGCTAAAGGATGAGTTGGCAACCCGAGACACACCGGGCTCGCTGGATGAACTAATTTCTCTTGCTATACGAATAGATAACCGGCTACGGGAGAGGGATAGGGAACGGCGATCCAGATCCAGCCAAGACTCGGGCACTCTCTCGGAATCGAACTCCTCCCCTCTGTCTCACACTACCCCGCCTACGGAGGAGCCCATGCAACTGGGCAGGGCTCACCTCTCCCCAGAGGAGCGGCAGAGGAGAAGGGACTCTGGAGATGGCTATTACTGCGGAAGATCTGGACACCGGATATCTCTATGTCCCAACCGGGCAAAAGACCAGGGTCGTCAGTAGCGGCGGGAGTACTGACGACCACATCATCCAACGAGATCCCCCACACCAAGACACTTATCCCCGCAACCTTGTTCGTAGATAAGACCCCCCATTCTGTTGAGGCCTTAGTGGATTCTGGAGCTGAGGCCAATTTTCTGGACGAGACTTTGGCCACCACTCTTGGGTTATGTCTGGAGGCTCTTTCTTCCCCTATATCAGCACAGGCTCTGGATGGTAGCCATCTTTATTCCGTAACCCGACAGTCCATCCCCGTTAGACTGATAGTTTCTGGCAACCACCAAGAATACATACCTTTCTTCATTGTTGACTCACCTAAGTCTCCACTGGTCTTGGGTCACCCCTGGCTGTCATTACATAACCCGCACCTAGATTGGCGAACTGGGAGAATTATCAATTGGAGCTCCTTTTGTCATGCCACCTGTCTTCTGTCGGCTATTCCCTTGACCTCATCCGTTTCTGGTCTTCAACCCGTTGCCCCAGACCTGTCTGCAGTACCGACAGTATATAACGATTTAATGGAGGTTTTCAGCAAGGACAAGGCCTTAGCTTTGCCACCTCATCGACCTTACGATTGCACCATTGATTTGCTCCCAGGTGCCCCGCTGCCTACCAGCCGACTGTACAACATATCCCGACCTGAGATGGAGGCTTTGGAGGGGTACATCTCAGATTCCCTAGCAGCTGGATTAATTAAGCCCTCTTCTTCACCCCTAGGAGCTGGATTCTTCTTTATCTCCAAGAAGGATGGCTCACTTAGACCTTGTATTGACTACCGGGGCTTAAATGCAATCACAGTTAAAAACAAGTACCCTTTACCCCTACTGGAGTCAGTTTTCAATTCCCTTCATGGCTCCACAATCTTCACGAAGCTCGACCTTCGCAACGCATACCACTTGGTCAGGATAAAAGAGGGAGACGAATGGAAAACAGCGTTTAGGACACCCTTGGGCCATTTTGAGTACCGTGTTATGCCGTTTGGACTATGTAATGCTCCTGCCGTGTTTCAGGCCCTGGTTAATGACGTGTTACGAGATCTCCTTAACCGCTTCGTCTTTGTCTATTTAGACGACATCCTCATTTTCTCCCAGAACGAGTCTGAGCACATCCAACACGTCCGACTGGTCCTACAGAGACTCTTGGAGAACCGCTTATTTGTCAAGGCTGAGAAATGTGAGTTTCATAAGAGTACTGTATCGTTCCTCGGCTACATCTTTGAGACTGGGCAAGTCCGAGCTGACCCGGAGAAGGTCAAGGCGGTGGTAGATTGGCCTGCCCCCACCTCTGTGAAAGAACTGCAACGCTTCCTGGGATTTGCTAATTTTTACCGCCGTTTCATCCGTAACTATAGCCAGATTGCAGCCCCTCTCACTCGTCTTACCTCTCCATCAATTCCCTTTACCTGGTCTGAACCTGCAGATCAGGCTTTCCGTAGACTGAAGGATCTATTCACCACAGCCCCTGTTCTCCTCCACCCTGATCCCAGTCGTCAATTTGTGGTTGAGGTCGATGCCTCAGACATAGGAGTTGGAGCTGTGCTGTCGCAGCGATCATCTAGGACTCAGAAACTCCATCCCTGTGCTTATTTCTCTCGACGCCTCACCCCAGCTGAACAAAATTACCACGTCGGTGATCGCGAGCTCCTAGCCATTAAATTGGCTCTCGAACAGTGGCGTCACTGGCTGGAGGGATCTAGGGAGCCATTCCTCATTTGGACAGACCATAAGAACTTGGAATACCTGCAGTCAGCCAAACAGCTAAATCCCCGTCAAGCCCGTTGGTCCCTTTTCTTTAACCGCTTCAACTTCACCTTGTCGTACCGACCTGGGTCCAAGAACCAGAAGCCAGACTCCCTTTCCCGCCAGTTCACTTCAGGATCCACTTCCTCCACGGACCCAATCCTGCCTGCTACCCGCATTGTTGCCGCAGTTACCTGGGAAGTAGAGGATAGGGTCCTCGCAGCCCAGCAACAGCAACCTGACCCAGGTACAGGTCCTCCTAACTGCCTATTTGTTCCAGATGCCGTCCGTTCCTTGGTCCTCCAGTGGGGTCACTCGTCCCGTCTGGCTTGCCATCCTGGATCCACACGCACCCTATCCCTCATTAGGCGTAGGTTTTGGTGGCCCACAATGGAGAAGGATGCTCGGGAGTATGTAGCTGCCTGCACCACCTGTGCCCGGAGTAAGGCCTCTCATAGACCGCCAGCCGGTCTTCTACGACCCCTGCCTGTTCCCAGCCGGCCATGGTCCCACATTGCCCTGGACTTCGTCACCGGCCTACCCGTCTCCAAAGGTAAAGATACAATCTTAACCATTGTTGACCGCTTTTCCAAGGCCGTGCATTTTGTCGCACTCCCCAAACTTCCCTCGGCCAAGGAGACGGCTGACCTACTGGTTCATCACGTTTTTCGGCTCCACGGACTGCCCGCCGACATCATGTCTGACAGAGGGTCCCAATTCACGTCCCAGGTATGGCGAGCCTTTTGTCAGTCAATTGGAGCCACTCTGAGTCTGTCATCAGGATTTCACCCCCAAACCAATGGTCAGGCTGAAAGGACGAATCAAGACTTGGAGACTACCCTCCGGTGTGTGGCTGAAACCAACCCATCCTCTTGGAGTGAACATCTGGACTGGGTTGAGTATGCGCACAATTCTCTCACCTCCTCAGCCTCTGGATTGTCCCCTTTTGAATGCTCCCTAGGGTACCAGCCGCCACTATTCCCCGCCCAGGAGGATGAGGTTTCTGTGCCTTCTGTCCAGCTTCACATCCGCCGCTGTCGACGGGTTTGGCAGAAGGCTCGGGCTGCGCTGCTCCGAACTGGGGAACAGAATCGGCGCCAGGCAGATCGTCACCGGACTCCTGCGCCCGGTTATTCCCCTGGTCAGAAGGTTTGGCTCTCATCCAGGAACATTCCTTTGCGGACCGATGCCAAGAAACTGACTCCTCGTTACTTGGGCCCCTTTGAAATTCAACAGATCATTAACCCTACTGTGGTTCGACTTAAGCTCCCCCGATCCATGCGGGTTCATCCCTCCTTCCACGTCTCCCAACTTAAACCTGTTTCATCCAGTCCTCTGGTCCCTCCTTCCGGGCCCCCTCCTCCCGCCCGGCTTGTGGCTGGTCGCCCGGCCTACACGGTCCGACGTCTCCTGGATGTGCGCCGTCGTGGTCGGGGCCTTCAATTCCTGGTTGACTGGGAAGGGTATGGTCCTGAGGAGCGTGCCTGGGTCCCTCGCTCGTTCATTTTGGATGCCTCCCTGGTTCGTGACTTTCGCCGGGCTCATCCTGACCGGTTTCGGTCGCCTGGTGGCTCCCGTTGAGGGGGGGGTACTGTTGTGATCCTGTTCCCTGGTGGGCGTGTCTGGCATCCTGGCACCTGGATCAGCACCTGATCGGCATCTTGGCAATCAGCAGCAGCACTATTTAAGATCTGCCCAGCCTGCTGTTCATCGCCAGATAGTTGAACGCCTTTGAGATCCTGCCTGCATGCCCGATTGCTGCCCTACCGCCTGCCTGCCTGCCTGCTCGCCCGCCTGCCTGCCTGCCCGCCTCTCTGACCGCCAGGTTTACCTCCCCGCTTGTCTGCCTGCCGACTAACCTATCTTCCGCATCCACCTGGGAAAGAAACCGAAATCAGAAGGAAGCAAATAAAGCATTGTTTGAAACTCCAAGCCGAGTCCGCATATGAATCCCCCGCACTTGACGTCAACCTAACAGGCGACAAAGTCCATGACGTGGGCGTCATCGCCGGCTCTGCGGTTTTGTGGAAATAAACATCCACATTCAGCCTTCCTGCTTCCATATTCTGCATTTGCGTGACAAGGTGTTTTATTAGCAGTTTTTTATTGTGATATTTAGGTTTCAAGTTTTTCTTGACCTGCAGTTAATAAAAGAAGACGTTTTAGGGTATTTGACACGTCCCTTCTCATTGATGTCTGATGCACATCCATCCTTGGGTGTGTCGACACTGTTATTCATCTTCTGCAAAGTGCACATGCCAGAACTGTCCGGAACTTTTCTGTTAATGTTTCGTTGAAGGGAAAACTCATCTAGACTGATTAAGTAAAATGTGAAATAAATCTTTTCCTTCTTACCAATCACCAAGCCAAAGAGACCACAGAGTGGTCCTGAACACACCTTCTTCCCTCTCCTGAGACACAAAGTGGGCGAGATGAAGAAGGACACAAATTAAAGCTGAGACCTGATGAACACAAACACACACACATATTGATTTGGTGTGAGTCACACTGATTGCACTTCATTTAGACCCTCCGAGCTCGCTGTTCTAACATGTTTAGGTGTGAGACAGGAGACAGACTGAGGAGCAGAAGTCCATTTAGCGCTAAACAAAACACCCAGCAACATAATGGCTGCTCTAATCAGCTACACGATGTTTTAACATGTCCGTTATGAAAAGAAGCAGAAAGAAGTGTGTCCGAGCAACACCTGCGTGTTTCTGTTGTCATGACACTGAAGCCATTTTTCAGCTGAAATAGAAAAGGATTGTTTTTGCCCTCCTTTGGCACAAGGACATTTTATAGCCCATTAGCTCCTGACACCTGAAGTTATCATGGTCATCAGTCTGAAAGCAGGACTATGTTTAACTTTTTTTTTACCAGTTTTTATATCAGCAGACAACCCAGCTCAGATGTTAGTGCACAAAACAAGGATTTATCAAATGTTTAAAGTCATTTTAAATGCTAACGGTTCATGTGAAGCTGTCAGATGGGTTAATGATGCTTTACACGTTTCTGCTTTCTCTTTTTGATGCCATTTGTTGAAATCCTTCATCACATTGGCTACGGCTTCACCAGATTCATGAGTGGTCAGTCTCTCCAGGAAGTTGCAATCTCCGTTATTGGTTGTTAATTTTGTGCAGTTTTCTTCCAAATCACCTGATATACATGTCATCACTTTTATTTTCATCTGATATACTGCCAACCTGTCCAGGTGCACCTCTCACCCAGTGATGCTGGGATGGAAGCCAGCTTCCCTGAATCCCTTAACGAAGCAGAAAATAGATGGGTGGATGGATGGATGGATGGATGGATGGATGGATGGATGAATGGATGGATGGATGGATGGATGGATGGATGGATGAACAGATGGATGGATGAACGGATGGATGGATGAATGGATGGATGGATGGATGGATGAACAGATGGATGGATGAACGGATGGATGGATGAATGGATGGATGAACAGATGGATGGATGGATGGATGAACGGATGGATGGATGGATGGATGGATGAATGGATGGATGGATGAACGGATGGATCGATGAATGGATGGATGGATGAATGGACGGACGAATGGATGAGCAGATGGATGGATTGTTGGTTGGCTGGATGAATGGATGGATGGATGCATGGATGGATGAACGGATGAATGGATGAACGGATGGATGGATGGATGATAGATGGATGAACAGATGGATGGATGAATGGATGGATGGATGAATGGACAGACGAATGGATGAGCAGATGGATGGATGGATGGATGGATGGATGGATGGATGAATGGATGGATGAATGGACAGACGAATGGATGAGCAGATGGATGGATGGATGGTTGGCTGGATGAATGGATGGATGGATGGATGGATGGATGGATGAATGGACGGACGCATGGATGAACAGATGGATGGATGGATGAATGGACAGACGAATGGATGAACAGATGGATGGATGGATGGATGGATGGATGGATGGACGGACGCATGGATGAACAGATGGATGGATGGATGAATGGACAGACGAATGGATGAACAGATGGATGGATGGATGGTTGGCTGGATGAATGGATGATCAGATGTCTATCAGGATAAAACTACATTTAGTCAAACAAATCTGTTTCCACTCTGCTTTAGCAGCAGTTTCGCATCCAAAATCAGAATTTGTATGTGGTTTGGTTTCTCTCTATGACAACCTTTGTAATTTGGTTGTGTTTTACTGCAGCTCCATGAAACTTTGCAGAGATAGCGTCCACATGTCGAGTCGTGGTTGTCTAACCCTAACCCTTTTACCCACTGAAGCAAATTTTAACTTGTTTTTCAGGAAATGCAAAAACATTTAGATAAGAAGAAAACTCTGAAATTTTCCATTTGTTTCGTCCTCTGTTACTGGTGGTGATTTAACCTCTGAAAAAATCCCATAAGTGTTGGCTCTGTTTTAATACTAAGATGGTTTAAATAAAGTTTATAATCACAGAGAAATAATCAGTTCTTTAGTTTGTGCCATTTTCAAACAGAAACCCCTAAAAGACCATTGGGCTGTGTAGTGTCCAGCATCGCAGTGGTAAACAAACCAAAGTCATCAATTAGCTATGTGTTTTCTTCTGCAGGAGGATGTCTGACATGATGATGTGAGACGGATCACCATGACGGACCTGCTTATTGCAGCTTCACACCAATGATCCCATCGGGACATACCTAATGCATACTGCTTCTGAGAAACATCACTTTATTCTGCAGTCTGATTCCTGCCTCCTGCCTCCTAATCATTACAATGAAGCAGAAAAATACACCATCATAAATTTAAAATAAATGTCAGAAAAAGTTTTAATGTTTTGTAAAATCTGGTTATCAGGCCAAATAAAGACCTAGCTTTTCTTACCGTTTTTAAGGACTCTGGCCTTAAAATGTTGAAATATCAAAGTTTTAACTAAATTAATTCATAAGATTGTTTAAAATAAATACATTTCTGATACTTTAATAAGAAAAAACTCTTTAGACGTCTTTTAAATAAACTATGTGACATCTGAATGCTTTGTCTCTCAGGCGACGGCAGCGTCACATAAGTCTGCTTTTCCTGGAACGATGAGCTGTCAATCGACCCTCTCCAAGAGCCTCCATTCAGGCAGGATTAGTGTCTGCAGGGGAGGCCAGGTAATTACTTTTCGACTGGGGAGATGTTGATCTTGTGCGGACTGGCGCAGTCGGGGAGGTTTACCTACAACCTGCAGAACATCTTAGACCCAAACACCTGCTGAGTAAATACAGATGACTTTAACTCTCCACATTTGTCTGGGTGATGATGCAGGGTCAGCCAGTCAGATGCAGTCCAGCATCACTGACTTCTGAAAGGCTCAAACAGATCTCAGTATTTTCAGCAGGAGCTGGAACATTCCTGCTTTTTTATTTGAAAGCCCTAAAAATGACGATTATGTTTTAAAACCAGTGTGACGTTTATTTCCTGTTTACAATAAATGAATAGAAAACAAAATAATAAAAAGGTTTGATTTTTCCATATTCTGCCACTAAATATGGACAAACATTAACAATGAACTTTTTCAAATTCAGCTGTTCATTGACTTCTTGACACAAATATCTAATCAGCCAATCACGTGGCAGCATGTAGACGTGATGGAGATTAACTGAGCATCAGAATGAGGAAGAAAGAAGATGTATGTCATTTTGAATTCAGCATATTACTTTGATTTTTACACAAAACCCATCTCAAGAGTTTCCAGAGAAGGTTTGAAGAAGGTGAAATATCCAGCAGTCCAGAGCAGAATGGTCAGACTGGTTGGAGAAGAAAGAAAGACAACAGGAAGCCAAGTCAGCACTGGTTCGTAACATGATATGCAGAACATCATCTCTGAACACACAACACGTCCACCATGAAGCAGAAGACCACACCGGGTTCCCTCCTGTCAGTAAGAACAGGAAACTGAGGCTACAATTCACACAGACTCACCAGAACTGGACAATAGAAAATTCTCATGGTGATGCGGTGGAACGGGAGATTCTCATGGTGATGAGGTGGAACTGGAGATTCTCATCATGATGAGGTGGAACGGGAGATTCTCATCATGATGAGGTGGAACGGGAAATTCTCATCACGATGAGGTGGAACGGGAGATTCTCATCATGATGAGGTGGAACTGGAGATTCTCATCATGATGAGGTGGAACGGGAGATTCTCATCATGATGAGGTGGAACGGGAGATTCTCATCATGATGAGGTGGAACGGGAAATTCTCATCACGATGAGGTGGAACGGGAGATTCTCATCATGATGAGGTGGAACTGGAGATTCTCATCATGATGAGGTGGAAGGGGAAATTCTCATCATGATGAGGTGGAACTGGAGATTCTCATCATGATGTGGTGAAACGGGAGATTCTCATCATGATGAGGTGGAACTGGAGATTCTCATCATGATGTGGTGAAACGGGAAATTCTCATCATGATGAGGTGGAACTGGAGATTCTCATCATGATGTGGTGAAACGGGAGATTCTCATCATGATGAGGTGGAACTGGAGATTCTCATCATGATGTGGTGAAACGGGAGATTCTCATGGTGATGAGGTGGAACTGGAGATTCTCATCGTGATGAGGTGGAACGGGAGATTCTCATCATGATGAGGTGGAACGGGAGATTCTCATCATGATGAGGTGGAACGGGAGATTCTCATCATGATGAGGTGGAACGGGAGATTCTCATCATGATGAGGTGGAACGGGAAATTCTCATCATGATGAGGTGGAACGGGAGATTCTCATCATGATGAGGTGGAACGGGAGATTCTCATCATGATGAGGTGGAACGGGAGATTCTCATCATGATGAGGTGGAACGGGAAATTCTCATCATGATGAGGTGGAACGGGAGATTCTCATCATGATGAGGTGGAACTGGAGATTCTCATCATGATGAGGTGGAACGGGAGATTCTCATCATGATGAGGTGGAACGGGAGATTCTCATCATGATGAGGTGGAACGGGAAATTCTCATCACGATGAGGTGGAACGGGAGATTCTCATCATGATGAGGTGGAACTGGAGATTCTCATCATGATGAGGTGGAACGGGAAATTCTCATCATGATGAGGTGGAACTGGAGATTCTCATCATGATGTGGTGAAACGGGAGATTCTCATCATGATGAGGTGGAACTGGAGATTCTCATCATGATGTGGTGAAACGGGAGATTCTCATGGTGATGAGGTGGAACTGGAGATTCTCATCATGATGAGGTGGAACGGGAGATTCTCATCATGATGAGGTGGAACGGGAGATTCTCATCATGATGAGGTGGAACGGGAGATTCTCATCATGATGAGGTGGAACGGGAGATTCTCATCATGATGAGGTGGAACGGGAAATTCTCATCATGATGAGGTGGAACGGGAGATTCTCATCATGATGAGGTGGAACGGGAAATTCTCATCATGATGAGGTGGAACGGGAGATTCTCATCATGATGAGGTGGAACGGGAGATTCTCATGCTGATGAGGTGGAACGGGAGATTCTCATCATGATGAGGTGGAACGGGAGATTCTCATCATGATGAGGTGGAACATGAGATTCTCATGGTGATGAGGTGGAACGGGAGATTCTCATCATGATGAGGTGGAACGGGAGATTCTCATCATGATGAGGTGGAACGGGAGATTCTCATGGTGATGAGGTGGAACGGGAGATTCTCATGGTGATGAGGTGGAACGGGAGATTCTCATGGTGATGAGGTGGAACGGGAGATTCTCATGGTGATGAGGTGCAACGGGAGATTCTCATCATGATGAGATGGAACTGGAGATTCTCATGGTGATGAGATGGAACTGGAGATTCTCATGGTGATGAGGTGGAACGGGAGATTCTCATCATGATGAGGTGGAACGGGAGATTCTCATCATGATGAGGTGGAACATGAGATTCTCATCATGATGAGGTGGAACGGGAGATTCTCATCATGATGAGGTGGAACATGAGATTCTCATGGTGATGAGGTGGAACGGGAGATTCTCATCATGATGAGGTGGAACGGGAGATTCTCATCATGATGAGGTGGAACGGGAGATTCTCATGGTGATGAGGTGGAACGGGAGATTCTCATGGTGATGAGGTGGAACGGGAGATTCTCATGGTGATGAGGTGGAACGGGAGATTCTCATGGTGATGAGGTGCAACGGGAGATTCTCATCATGATGAGATGGAACTGGAGATTCTCATGGTGATGAGATGGAACTGGAGATTCTCATGGTGATGAGGTGGAACGGGAGATTCTCATCATGATGAGGTGGAACGGGAGATTCTAATCATGATGTGGTGAAACGGGAGGTCCTCGTCGTGTTCTGGTTCCTTTTCTACATCAGTGAAATGTTCCAGATCTGAAGAAAAAGAATGGAGCAGTTTTTTGAAGTGACTCTCCTCCTTTCTAGGTTTTCACCCACAGTCCTCAGACCAGAAAGGGGAAACCTCCACCCCCAACAGTAAGCAGCCAAACAACTCTGTTTTATCCCTCCATGCACTGAAAGCATCTCCTCTGGCTTTCCTTTGGTTTTTATTTCCTCTTTTATTCCATTATATTTATTCTCTCTCTCTCTCTCTTTTGCTCTGCTTGCATGTGGAGTACTTTCTCCGGTACAATGTTACGTGTCTATCAGCTTTCACATGAGAATTATTCTTTCTGTAATGAGACAAACTAATAGTGGATTTAAACATCCAACATTATTTCCATGTAAGCTGGAGCCATCTCATTTAGTTTAATTTTATACCCTTAAAGGACGCCATTTAATGCTCAGTAATAGACTTTCCTGTATCAGATGTCAGTGCAGTGCGGTAGAGGTTTGCTAACTCCCTGTGACAAGCCTGCAGGCAGTTATTACCAGCTCCGCAGCGTCGCTGAACGTTAGCCTTGCATGGCACACACTGGCCTGATGACACATTTACTGTATGTTTCAGCCTCAGCGTACTCATTAAGCCTGTATTCAGGCATGACTGCAGGCAACCGCTGTCAGCTCCGCCTCATGATAATAACACTCGTCCCTACATACTGCCAGGTGCGTAGGCTGAAATGAAAAGCCTCCTCACAAAGCTGAGTCAATACTTATTAATTGCATTCAGTCAAAGTACTTCTGTTATCAGCACTTATGTAAAGCGACTCCTTTTTTCTTGTTTTTCCAGCTTTAAAGCTCAAAGAAAGCAAAATGTTTACTTATCTGATGGAGAAAAAGTCAAACAGACCAAACATTCAAGTGGAACCAGAATTTAATGGAGACTGAATAAAGAACACGTAGTTACATGCAAACTTTACTTTTAAATAAAAGTTTGTGTAATCTGAGACTGCGGACGACTTACGGTGCATTCACTGTCCAGGAGATTTGCTTCAATTTAGCAGGAAAACTTTGGTTTACTCCTAAACCTGCCATGTTTAGAAGTCTTCTTTTGTTTTATAATTAATCTGTTTTTCTACAGACTGTATATAAAAGATGGGCGGAGCCTCTGTGACATCACACCTACGTTTCTGAAGAGCAGAATTGAAGCTCGGTGGGTGGTTCCTACCATCTCCATCTTGACAGCGTCACACTTGTTGTCTCTCCAGGAAAATATAAATATGGGCAAAGAGGTGGAGCTGAGAGGGGGGCTGTGAGAGTGGGGGTGGATGACTGACATCGAGCAAACTCCAACCTTCATGTAGCTAAGAGCTAACCAGCTAACAGAGGTAAGTGGGCTAAAGCTAAATCACGCTGTTATACAGCAAAAAACCGCGGTTGTTCTATGTTCCTCCTTCATGAAGCGGGAGATCGGGTTCCTGTCAATCAGAAAGACACACCCCTAATTTTGCTCAGTTTCAAGATGAAGTTACTTCTGAATGCAAGAGTTAGAAAAAATTCAATCCCCCCACAGTTGTCATGAAAGTAAACCTGAATTATTAAACCTAAAATGGATTTTTGAACCAGGCAGTAAACATGTTTATTTCTGCTGTAAACATGTTTATTTCTGCTGTGAAGTTGGTCTTTTTAACATAGGAGTCTATGGGGATTCGCTCTGTCTTGGAGCCCCTAGTGGATGAAGGGGGAACTGCAGGTTTTGGCATTTTCACATAGGCTTCATTCTTCTTCTTTTTTTTTTTTTTCCAGGGACAGAAAAAGAATCGAAAAGAAGAGAAAACAGAAAACAACTTGTAGAGAGAAAGAGAAAGACAAAAAAAGATTGAAAAAGAGAACAAACTACATACATTTGCGTGTATATAAGCACACATACACACCCACTTATATATACACACATCCATACACCTATAGACACTAGAGTCATGTTCTCCCTGCGGGAGGACGAAGCCATCAACTATCAGAAAAACCCAGAGCTCACAAGCTAAATTAGACACACAGGAAGAAAACCAGTTGTTAGTAAATGAACCTGCAGGTGACTCAGTGACTGTGTCACATACAGAACATACAGAGTGGAACGTGTTCAGAGAAGAGTGATCATGCAATGTGACCCTGCCCACACGCAGGCAAGAGGAAGGCCCAGAAAAACCCGAGGCTCGAGCATGGGCTTCAGTTTGTCCAACTCCTGCAGGGAGGAGCTCAGGAAACATGGAGTTCCAGACCGCCTTCTACAAGTTGTCCGGTCCCTGTACGACGGGTGTCAGAGCTTGGTCTGCATTGCCGGCAGTAAGTCGGATTCGTTTCCGGTGAGGGTCGGACTCCACCAAGGATTCTGTTCATAACTTATAAGGACAGAATTTCTAGGCGCAGCCGAGGTGTTGAGGGGATCCGACATGGTGGCCTCAGGATTTGGTCTCTGCTTTTGGATGATGATGATGGGGTTCTGTTGGCTCCATCTGGTCGTGATCTTCAGCTCTCGCTGAAGGGATTCACAGCCGAGTGTGAAGCAGTTGGGATGAGGATCAGCATTTCCAAATCCGAGACCGTGGTCCTCAGCCGGAAAAGTGTGGCTTGTCCTCTTCGGGTTGGGAATGAGGTCCGGCCCCAAGTAGAGGAGTTCCTGTATGTCGGGGTCTTGTTCATGAGAGAGGGAAGGATGGAGCAGGAGATCGGCGGGCAGGTCGGTGCATCTGCAGTGAAGATGGGTTCTGCATTAGTCTGTCGTGGTGAAGAGGAAACGTGGATCCATTTTCTGGGTGATCTACGTTCCGGCCTTCACCTGTGGTCACCAGCTTTGGGTCTCGACCCAAAGAATGAGATCAAGCAGCTGAATAAGTTTTCTCTACAGGGTGGGCGGACTCTCCCTTAGAGTCAGGGTGTCATGACATAAAATGTGTGTGCGTGTTGCTTATTATTGGAAGTGCAACTGTGTGTGTTTCTTTGTGTATTTCTGTGGATGCAGGATGCAAAATGCTGTTTTGTTTGTTTGTTTATCGCAGCAAATCAGCCGAGACAACGGTGTTTCAGGTGGTACTTTTTCTTCTCGTACAAGTTGTAAAAGGACACACAGACACAGACACACACACACTGCACAACCCATCCTGAACCATCCTGCACGGCTGACACACAAGCAAACAAAGTCAGCTCTTCTGTCCTGGAAAAGGGAAAGAAAAGAAGCAGATTTGCATAAGCTGCCTTTTGATGGCGCAGATGAAAGACCTGAATGATCACATGACCTCTCCTAACAAACGCAACTCTTTGATTCGCCGTCAGTTTTAATGGAACGGCAGGAAGAGTGTCTGCACCACTCAGCTCTCATTTCAAGCTTAGGTAAGAAATAAAATGAGATGTATTCTGCTCCCCATGCTTTACTAATTCTCTCCTAAGTACCAACGTGCAACTGGTTTCAGACCAGCACCACCACTGGTTCTCTCCACCAGAGAGGAAGACTCCAGTTTGACACTTGACTTTTGTCACATTTCATTTGCTATTTGAGTCTCGTGAACAAATTTTACTTCGTCTTTCTTCATGATTTCGTCCGTCTGATCATCTGCCTGCTGGATCCAGATGTGACAAAAACAAAACATCTCAGATGTTTACAAACAAAAACAATATCGCCATGGCAACCCCAGAGAGCACATCTGCCCACATTTTACTGCCACAGTGTTGTCTCAAACTTCTACCGACACGAGATCCGATCCAGATAAAACACACCTGGAGATGTTTCGTCAGTGTAACAGGAATGCTTAATGCTAGCATGTATGTCAGCAATTAGCTTAGCGCTAAAATGCTAGCTTGTTCTGTAACAATGTTACCTTCATCACATTGGATTCATTGAATATTTTCAATACAAGATATTTTCTGAACACAGTGCGTTGTTTGCAATTCAATTCAACTTTAAGTATATCGCGTCAAATCACAGCAGTGCCATCTCAAGACACTTTACAGACAGAAAAAAAACATAATGAAAGTCAATCCATAACAGCCTATGTAAGGAAACCAACAGATTGAGTTGGTTTGCATGGTTGGGTCACCATGACCCAACCTGGATCCCGGAGGCCGGGGCCAACAAACCATCACATCCAGACCAGTTTGAACTGGTGCTGTTCAGCTTTAAACTGACCCTGGTCTGCTTCCAGAGATACTACAGCTCCACAGGAACATTAAAATCTCTCTTATTTTACATGTCAGGACCACATTTACTCATGTGAAGACTTTAGATCAGGGTTTCCAAGTCACGTCCTGGAGATCTACCATCCTGCAGCTTTTAGATGCACCCTGCTCCAACGCACCTGAATCCAGAGAATGTTGTTACCAGGCTTCTGCAGATCTGGATGACATGAAGATGTGGGAATTCAGACATTTGATTCAGCTGTTTCGGAGAAGGGATGCATCTCCAAGTTACAGGATGGTGAATCCGTAGAACCGGGCTTGGGAAAGGAAAAGGAAACCGTTTCATGGAATCTTTTAAGGCAGCTCTGCGTCGCATCGCTGATTGTTCGGTAGACGCCACGCCGTCATGTTAGAGTTGCATGTTATCGATCTTTGCTAAACATCCTCCACACAGCTGTACATACCGACAGCTCAAACAGCTGGACCTGAGGATTTAATATGGTGATTAGGTTTGAGTCAAGACTCAGCAAAACTCCATTTTTCATCTCTTCTGCTCCCACCAGACTCTTTTCAATCTATTTTTTCCTTTTATTTGTTTTTTTATGAAATTGTTCAGTAAATCTGTGAAGTCCTTCCCTGACTGTTTCTGCTTCGTTTGGCTTCTTGCAGAATGGTGACGAGCAGGGAAATGAGACGAGCCTGTGAAGTCTGACCAAGCCCGTCCAGTCCTGATTCCTGATTCCTCGGTGGACCTGATGCCGTTGTCTCAGGTGGTGTGAAAGTGAATTACGTTGCTGGTGACAGACTAGCATGAGTCTGCTGAGGCCACAAATCAGATATTGGGTTCTGGAAAGGCAGATGCATCCTGATTGGTCTGCATGTGAGGCATAAAACAGACGATCTGCATGACCTTTGTGTGCAGCTTCAGCGCCCTCCAGTGGAGGCTGGCGGGACTGCATGCAAGTAGCAGGTTTGTTCTGTAAACAAAAACATATTTCTGTCTACAGTTTTATATTCTCACCCAGCTTCTTATGTGAGGAAGCATAATATCACCATGTTGTCTTTTACTAAGATTCATGATGAATAAATGTGTCAACATGAAGACCACATGTGTTTATGTAGCCTGGATGTACGTGTTGCTCTTTTCAGAGGAGATCAGCACACTGGGATTATTCCTGTAAATATGACTGTTTATTTGTCATTTGCATAAGTAAACATCTGTTTATGGTAGAAACCACTTTATACTTACTAGCTTTCCTGATCTCAGTCCTGTCTGCCGGAGCAGGAGTCTGCAACCGCTTCAGCCCTTCCTCTCTGGTTGTGGAGGGAAGTACTGCGCATGTTTGATGAAGAACACAGAAAGGCAACTGCAGAACCAACAGCTGTGGCTGAAAATGTGCAGCAAAATGCAAACTTGCTTTAAAAAAGTGGAGCAAGTTGCAGGTTTTGTTGCAGCTCAGGAGGAGCTGTTTCCACATGACGGCAACTTTACGTGGCCTTGAGTGAAACTTTACGTTATTTTAATGAGTTTTTACTGTTTTGTGGCTTTAAACCATTTTTATGTGGTAGGAAAGAAGCTGAAACGGCTCAACGTTCAAAAGCAAAAACATATTTTTCTGTTTTTCTTCCAGCTGCTGATTCTGAGCAAAACACAACAATAAAGTGTGATTTTCCCTTCTTATGGGACAATCATGTAATTATAATTAAACCTTGGATATAAATGCTGTTTTTGTTTAAGTGAACGGTTAAAATGAACCTGATGTTCAGGAGCGTGTCTGTGAGGCTCGTCTCTTGGAGTCTGGCTCCCCCTCCTGTTCCCACCACAGCCCACATCTGCATGCAGGCACACAAAACTGAACATTTCTTTCCCCTGAAACTGAAACTATCATCATTTTAAACATCTTGAAGCTGGAAAGTGTCCTCAGCTAAATGCTAATCTATCTCCTTGTGGCTTTAATATTAAAAACGTCAGAGTGACGCGTCGTGTTCTTACAGCTTCTGGCAAAAAGCTTAAACTAAGAGCTGCTGCCGAACCGAACCGGACCGCCTGTCAGACTGGTTCTGAGCCTGAAATGTCTACAGCAGCGGGACCCGAGTCCAGTCCTGGAGATTCCTGTAACCCCTAGATGCGTCTCTTCTCCAACATAAACGTCTGAATTCCCTCAGCATGTCTCTGAGCTCTGCAGAATCCTGGGAAGCCTGGGACTTCAGGTGGCTCAGGTGTGCTGGAGAACAGATGCATCTAAAAGCTGCAGGATGGTGGACCGGATCTGGGTCCCGTGGATCTACTGTCTTTACTGAGCTTCTTCGTCTTTCATCATCTTCTCAGCCCCACAGGTCATGTGACCAGCTGCTCCTGCAGGTCCCGAGGTCCAGCAGGAAGCTGGGAGGAAACAGGAACAGAGAACCCTTCACAGACCGCAACCTCATCTTAAAACCTGTTTTTATTTTTTGGTTTCAACCTCAGTGAGAGTCAGTTTCTTTATTTTATTTGCTTAAATTGTTTTCATTGTGTTAGACTTGACTGTTTATGTCTGGTCTTTATGTCTGTTTAATATTTTTTTTTGTTAGCTTTTTTTTTTTTTTTTTGCAGTTTTAGGTTTTCAGTTTTATGTGCAGCACTTTGTTTTACAGTTCTTTATAAATAAAGTTGGTATGGTAAAGTGAATAAATACAAATAAAGAACTAAAAAGGAAAATAAAATTAGGAAAACATTTAAAAAAAGAGAAAAATGTATATTTCTAACATTTCTAAAATACTCCAGAAGGAAAACTAAGAAATAATAGAAACTAAATCTTACATTAAAAAAATCTTAATACATTTTAAAAATTCTTTTAACTCAACAAAACACGCCTAAAATCTCTGTATTTCTTTTTACATATATTTTATTTATGTGAGATATTATATATATATATATATATATATATATATATATATATATATATATATATATATATATATATATATTTATATATTTATATATATATAAATAAAAGAAATTAGAAATATCTAATTTCTTTTCATTTCATATATAATATTCATATATTTATTTCATATTATGAACATGTATATATATGTGTGTGTGTGTGTGTGTGTGTGGGTGTATATATATATATATATATATATATATATATATATATATATATATATATATATATACACCCACACACACACATAAAGTTGGTATGGTAAGGTGAATAAATACAAATAAAGAACTAAAAAGGAAAATAAAATTAGGAAAACATTTAAAAAAAAAAGAGAAAATAATATATTAATAATATTATTTCATAATATATATTATTTCATAATATATATGAAATAATATTCATATATTTATTTCATATTATGAACATGTATATATGTGTGTGTGTATATATATATATATATATATATATATATATATATATATATATATATATATATATATATATATATATATATATATATACACACACACACACACATAAAGTTGGTATGGTAAGGTGAATAAATACAAATAAAGAACTAAAAAGGAAAATAAAATTAGGAAAACATTTTAAAAAAAAAGAGAAAATAATATATTAATAATATTATTTCATAATATATATTATTTCATAATATATATGAAATAATATTCATATATTTATTTCATATTATGAACATGTATATATGTGTGTGTGTATATATATATATATATATATATATATATATATATATATATATATATATATATATATATACACACACACACACACATAAAGTTGGTATGGTAAGGTGAATAAATACAAATAAAGAACTAAAAAGGAAAATGAAATTAGGAAAACATTTAAAAAAAGAGAAAATAATATATTAATAATATTATTTCATAATATATATACGAAATAATATTCATATATTTATTTCATATTATGAACATGTATATATGTGTGTGTGTATATATATATATATATATATATATATATATATATATATATATATATATATACACACACACACACACATATATATAAATGTTGATAATATGAAATAAATATGATTATATATGAAATGAAAAGAAATTAGATATTTCTTTTAAACACGAAAAGAAAATCATGTGTAAGAAAATATAATGAACATAATTCCGTCGTGAATAATTTAAAAAAGAATTATAATTAAAAAAAAATTAGTGTTGATTACGTAATATTTTACATTATAATTGAATATTTGACATCAAATTAAACTTTGCATGAAAGCTATTTGAATAACTGCTATTTTAACAATCTTTTTCAAAGTTTTCTTGTAAAACAAATAAATAAATTAATAAATAAATAAATAATCATCCAGCATGAATGAGCCAGACCCGCGCATGCGCAGTGCCTGCCGTGTCCGCCAGGGCGGTGATCTCTCTCCCTCGCTGTTTCTGGGTGTCTCTCTACCACTCTCTCTCTCTCTCTCTCTCTCTCTCTCTCTCTCTCTATGGGAAAAACCCAAGCAGGAGGAGAGCAGCAGAAGGGGGGAGGAGGAGGAGGACTCCTTCTTCTTCCGACACAGCGGCGGAGGCAGGCTGGTTGAAAAAATAAGAAATTAGAGGAAAAAGGCAGGAAAGACGGCGCGGAGCGACAGAAGAAGAAAAACGGATGTGTCTGAGAAAACGCAGCGGGTTCCGACCTCCAGACCCGATCCATGCCAAGATTGTAAGTATGAGACCCGGTCTGCTGCAGAACCGGACCGGGGGGGTGCGGGGGGGGGGTGTCTCCTTCATTCCTCTCCTCCCCTCTCCTCTCTCTTCTCTCTTCTTCTCCTCCTGAAAGCATGAAGCACCTTCCTCACCCCGTCCAGGTCTGTCCTCCTCTTCCTCCTCTTCCTCACGTCCTGTGCGTCACTTTGCCTCCGTCACACCCTGGAAGTTAGTTTCCGCTTTAAAGGGCAAGGTGACGTCACCTTACCTGTTGCCCAGGTCGTCCAGGAATGGTCACGTGTTTCCCACCCGGTATGAAGAAGAAGAAGAAATCTCTTCCTTTCAGTTGATAAAACCGGGAGAAAGGAGGATTCATGGATCCTGTAAACGTTGGCGCTTCGTGGACTGTCCAGGTGTCCCACAGGTCTTCATCCCACAGGCTGGAGGTGTCCCAACAGTTCTGGAGACCCCCCCAAGGGCCCATTTATGATCGCTTTATCAGACGTTGGCAAGCATCACTGCTCACATACTGGCTGTTAGGGTCTCAACTGGGTCCAGTTTCCCCTGAACTGTTTTGGGACCGGTAAAGGTTCAGTTTGTCCACAGTGTGCATGGTGATCTCACCTGCCAGGGCGAGATTTTACAGGAAACACGGCTTGTGCTAGGTATCCGTTAGCGTTGTTTCAGGGTTTTCCGCCTGCTGTGGAGGATTTGCTTTGACTTTTTTAAGCTTTCTCTGTCGTTTCTTTGTAAAACTCTGCGTTTCGTTGCTGTCCGCCAACAAAGTTGACACAAACTGGTCATGTGACTCCCTACGTCACGTCCGGGGACACAGAGATGCTTAAAAAAGACTTTCCATTTTGCAACAACAGCTGCATTTCCATTACATTTTTTCGCAAAATAAAAGTTATATTTGTAAGTTTTGACAAACAACAATTGTGATTTGCAGCTGTTTTCATTGAACTGTGTTTTGCGCGTTAGCTTCAATTCTTGTAAAATCTCGTCAACCGTACGAGCTTTTACGAATGTTACAGCTGATGCGAGGTAGCAACATAGTATTATTTGGGGTTTTCTACTCTCTGCAGAGAATTTTTACAGCTTTTCGAAGCTTTTCTCACTTATTTTCATTTCTAAAATTCTGAAATTTGCTTTGTTTGTTCCACACCGCGCCATCTTTATCAGAAAGGAACTGGTCACATGACCACTTCCGTCCCGTCCGGAGACACGTAAATGCAAGAAAAGTGTTTCCATTACACTTTTTGATATATTTCTCTATCAAAACGTCTGTAAAACCACCTCATGGGAGCGCAGAAACCTTTTAGTGATATTTGAGACTTTTTTCAAAACGTGGATGTTTCCATTTGCGTTTTTTTATTGCGATATTTAGTTTATGCACAATTCTAGGTGTGATGGAAACGCAGCTGTACCTCTACATGGACACATCTGGAAATCCACCTCCGTAAAAACATTTTAGCCATATTTGAAAGACTTTTTTAAACGTAGGTGTTTCCATCAGCGGTTCTTATTGCAAACAACGCAGCATGGGGGGAGGGGAAGCTTTTATATGCTTTGTTGCAGTTTGTTGACGTGATAGAAGTGTCTCTGTGGTTTCCACGGCTGGTTGTTGCCGCTGCGGCATGATTCTTGTCTTTGACTATTTGGTTTACTGACATTCTCGCCAACAAACGACACACGCTTGTGCTCCGTGGCGTCACTCAGTTATGTCGCTCCTGAGCACTTGTTTTTGGGGAGTGTCATCAAACACAAGCTGTGTTTTTTTAAGTTCTTACAGAGATCTGAGTCCTCAGGTGATGTTGAGACGCTGAGTTTTACCAAACACACCAGTCTACAGCCAGTCGGCCAGTTCTGGCTTCTCACGCAGATGGAAGTCGCTGATATTTTGTGTGTTTTTGGAAGTTAACCTACTGAACATCTTCCAGAATCGTTGCACATGGCAACACAACTGTCCACTGCGCATTTTGCAAGTTTTACAGATGGATTCAGCTTCCAGGTGATGGACTTCACCTTTGGCTTTTTGTTCAACGAGCAAAAGAAAACTCGCGTAGATGAACTTTGAGGCTTTGTGTGCCTGACTGTATGTAATTTAGGAACAATGAGCTGATTAATCACTGCTGTAAAAGCTGACAGGTTTCTGACATTTGTGGGATGAAAAGTGGAAGTGAACCATTGTTAAAGGCCTTCTAAGATCTGAGGATGCATGATCCTGAGCAGAGGAATAAAAACCCAAACTCTGGCAGGGTTAGTGCCTTTCAGAGAGATCTGAGCTGATACTCACCTGACACCTCTTCACCTGCTTCTTAACACACATCCCATCAGCCAATCACATGGCAGGGACTCGTCATATCACGTGGATATGGTGGAGAGGACTTGATGGCAACAGACCTGAACATCAGGATGAGGCAGAAATGGGATTTAACTCTTTAAAGCCCGACTCATAAACAAATGGGGAGAAAATTCAGACTTTTTCAGATCTGAAATCTTTTTTAACCCTGAACAAAATGCAAAAAATAATCCAAATATTTTTGAATATTTACCATTTTTAATGTGTGTGTTATGTTAATGTTATTGTAGTGCATTACTGTGTCCACCAGGGGGCAGAAGACTCGTATCAGATTGGATTCAAATGGGTTTTCAGCCAAGTTTTTACCATGAAATGATGCAAAAGCTCTCAGAAAAGCTGGGACGTCAACAAATATGCGTTATTGAGTTAAGTGTCTCTATGATGCACATTTCAGTCTAATTTATTTTAATATGCAAGTCCAGAAGAAATAATGAGAAATAATCCAGCATTTTTCACAAACCCCTTCATTCATTTTTTTATTGATCCTCTCCGATCTGCCTCTGCCAGAAACATACAAACAGAGAAAGCTCCGCCCTATGTCCCGCGGGCTGCGTCTGATTGGTCAGCTGCTGAAAGTAGTTATACTGAGCAGTGAAGGTGGGCGTGGCTTTCTTCCCATGAACGTGCAGAGAAGATGACCAATCACTGAGTCCCTCCCTCGGGACGTCATTAAAATTTTGAAATTGAAAAAACTCTCTAAAACCAATCGTTTCCATGGAAACCGAACGTAGAGAGTACTAGAAAACTCAAACATGTTTTTAGGTCATAAAAAACGACACCGCTTACATGTCGTGAGTATTTAACACTATAACGCTGTAGAAAGCTCAGAAAACTAGAAAGAGCCGCTTTAAGTAACTCTGAATGTGCTGTGGTTGTTGGTCGGGAGAAAAACAAGGTTAGAGAACCAAAAAATAGACAGGAAGTCAAATAACTACTGGTTCCAACCAAGGTATGCACCTTTTTGGCATTATTCCACTCGCGAAGGTCAGAAAGCCTGTCTATACGTCTATAGAAACCTCGTCTTTAGCAGGAAAGTGAGAACAATGCAGAGTTGTTGCATGTTTGTTCCAGTCGAACAGGAGAGAAGTCACGTCAGTGGAGATGAAGCTTTCATCAGTTTCCCATGAAGAAACACCGGCGATCTGCTGGGTTTTATGAACCAGCGAGACCATTAACAACACTGTTGGTCTCAGAAACACGTCAGACCAGCAGGAAAATGGCCGTTATGCCAGTATGGGATTAAATCAGACGCTTTTCTTTCTGTACAACTCCGACTTTGGATGTTTTCTACCACGTGAGCGCAACACGACAAACCAGTAATTTCCCCCGTCCACATCAGAGGAACAGAAACGGATCTCTAGTCTGTCGATATGAGAAAAAGCTTGATGAGCTGCAGGTCTCTGACGTCCCCGCTGAGGCCTGTTTGACGGCTCCATCCAAAGCCGTGAAGGTGAGGTCGGCTGACTTAGCCATTCAATGAGAAAATACAGCGCTAATAAACTCTTCTGGCCGCATTTGGCAGTTCCGAGCATGCGCAAGTTACGTGTGCATGAATTCTAAAAGGGCCTGTTGACAGACTTACCGACCCCAGTATGAACTGTTAGTATTTCTACTGGGATTCACAGAGTTCTGGTTTGGTTCCTCTCTTCAAGCATCGCCTCTGTTTTGGCCTTTAAGAGGAAGAAACACAAAATAAAGAAAGGAATGTGTCTGTACCTAGAAGTGTGTCCTAGGTACAGACACACAAGGTCCTTTCCTAGTGTGTCCCTAGGAAAGCAGTGTGGCCAAGAAAAACCCCTGTAAGAGAAACGAGATGCGTTATGGGCATCGCAGGGAGGCTGGTGGGTGTAAGACCAGTTTTCATCCATCTCAGGGTCCCAAACGTAAGACTTAAACACGTGTCAGACGGTGACTTTGACAAGATGAGGCTTATTTTTATTTCCTTCTTCTGTATGCCATGTTGGTACACACTTCCTCTTCCTGTATCTTTCTTCATTGTCTGTTGCCTACATCCTCTTTTTCAAGTTACCCATCATCTGTTTCTTCCTTTTTCTCTTTCTCACCATTTCTCTCTTCTTTCTTTCTCTACTTGTCCTCAGTAAATTCAGTCTGCCAGTTAACGTGTCGTTTGCACAGGTTAGTGTTGCTGCTTTACCTTCAGAGGTTAGAAGATAAAAGAAGTTTTAAAGCAGCGCAGTTGTCTGTAAAACACCGTTAGATTGATCCGATGAGCTGAAATGATGTAAAACTAAACGGCTATAAACATGAAGTAACACGGTGAGGGTGCAACAGAAAGCATCATTCTTCACCTCAATTAAAAAAATAAATGTACTTTAAATACTTCAGTTAATTATACGTAAAACAAACCTGGTCACCTAATGAGCCAAACATTTTGCATCACTTCATGGTGAAAAGGTGGCAGAATGAGATCTGGGTGAGATGATGTATAAATGCTGCGTTATAACCATAGACTGAAGATAGAGATGGGAGGAGCCTCCGTGACGTTACTCAAAGGTTTCTGAAGAGCTGAATTGAACGGTTCCTACCATCCCCATCTTGGCAGGGGCATGCGATTCGTCTCGCCCAGAAAATATAAAGATGGGCAAAGAGGTGGAGCTGAGAGGGGCCTGTGAGCGTCATGGTGGATGATTGACATGGAGCTAACTCCGAGCTTTCTGTAGCTAAGAGCTAACCGAGCTAACAGGAGCTAACCAGCTAACGGAGGTAAGCGGGCTAAAGCTAAGTCACGTTGTTAACCGGCTAAAAACCGCGGTTTTACGTTCTTCCGACTTCAAGTGGGAGATCGGGTACCTGTCAATCTAAATGACATGCCCCTAAATATGCCGAACTTCGAGATTAAATTACTTTTAAACGGGTGAGTTAGAAAAAAATTCACTCCCCCCACAGTTGTCATGAAGATAAACCTGACCTATTAAACCTAAAATGGGCTTTTTGAACCAGACTATAAACAGTTTTATTTCTGCTGTGAAGTTGGTCTTTTTAACATGGGAGTCTATGGAGATTTGCTCTGTTTTGCAGCCCCTAGTGGATCGAGGGGGAACTGCAGTTTTATGAACTTCCGCATAGGCTTCACTTTTAACCGCCGGAGGTTGCCGCTTGGTTATAACCAGGAACACGTCATTTACAGCATATTCAACAGCCTGTAAAATACATTACTTGTTGCATTCACTTGCACTCAGACATCTGAGGTTTATCTAGGTTAAGTTCAGGTAAGGTAAACTACATGTTCTTCTACACACACAAGGCAAGTTGTAGTTTAAAGGGTGTTTTGGACCATTTTTCCTTTATTTTTTGCTTTAAACACTTACATGCTAGCACCTAGCTAAACATTTTGCTGCACTGCAACCCAGCTACTCTTTGATAATAATATTTATCTGTCTTTAATTATTAATTTATGTGGTCCTGTGGTGCAAAACGGCAACGAAAGCCTATCAGGATGGTGCAGGGATTTGAAGAAGGATTGAATAATTCTCACTCATTGCAAGTAGTTTAGCTTGAAATGTTTAATTAACAAATACAATTTAATGCATTTAAACTCTGACTACTGAATTTTGGCAGACTTTTTTTTTAACTGAGACACCCACTAATGATGGTTGATTCCATAGTCATCTTGCATCCTGTCTCCTCTCTGAGCTCCCTCTAGACAGTAAAAGTCAAGATCGACTCTCTTGCTTTGCTCCCCTTCTTTTCTTTTCCTGCTTCCACCAGTGACGTCCTCTTGGGTACATGTGCAGAATCTGCTACAGTGCGCGTTACAAATGCCTGCGGTGTTGATATTCAGTTGCGAGCATCTTGCACAGAGCTGTAAATAGAAGTGCTAATGTAAGATGATGTGCTGGTTTGGTGGGCTACGACATCAGCAGAAATGTACATAATGAATGTCAACGTATTCTATAAACAAGTCAAAGTTTTAAATTCAGAGGGTTTTGTTTTGCTATTTTAAATCCCATTAAAAATAATTCCTAAATTCAATGAAAGTCCATTGTCAGGGATTTCCTTTGTTTAAATGTCCATAAAACATATTTAATTTGCTCTCTGCTACAACTTAGAAAACATAACAAATTTAATCCTGCTACATGTCACATCCAGTTTCCTATATTTCCTTACTTCCAAAAGCAAAAACCTCTAGTAGTCCTTCCAGATGTGGCCTTCATCATCACCATCGCTCTCAACAATCATACTCACATGCTAAAATGGTGCTATTGTCCCAGTTTTTAAAAACAAATAATTCTGTTCTTTTGTCCGAACTGAAGCACATTTTAAGCTGTAAATCTCTGCTTATGGAGTCTGGTTTGACAACCTTTTCTATTTTCCCTTAAGTGACTTCTTAGCATCATTAGCTTTCCTTATTGAAACTAATTGGCATGATGAGCAACAACCTTGCTACTAATCTCTGTCTCATGGTTTCAATGTGGAATTCAAGCTGCTCACTTGAGGGGGATTTCAAAGGAAAATGATCAGCAGAGGTGGATGTCGGAAAGGAGGCTGTTATAAAAAGAAATGCCATTTTTTAAAATCACATTTTAAAATTAAAATAAGTAATTTAAAAACTATTTGCTCAGCCTAGTTTTATTTTTAGCATGTGATCATTTGCATTCTGTTTACCATCAATGTTCCTATAGAGGCTGATATCTGAGCCAGTTTTTTGTTCAGTTTTGCTTCAGACATTTGGGTTTTAGGTTTAGATTTAGCTGCTGTTGCTTGCTCACAGTGATGATGTGCTGGTATCTCTGTAATCAGGGGTATTTTATCCACTTGAACAGCAGCTCAGGAGGTCAGGGATTAATTAAACTAATGCTGAAAACACTGAATTTGAAAATGACATTGAGAAGTCCTTTTTTTTTCACCATGACTGATTGTTGCTGAATCAGATGCAGAAACGAACAAACCGTCCAGGATTGGAGGAAGCGATGACAAAACCTTTGCTCTTTCATTTATTTATTTTTTACTGCGCCTGGACATGAGGGACTGTCCTGCTGCATGGCAGGATGACCCCATGGGTCATCTAGCCAAGCAGGTAATTTGGTCTGAAGTAAATCTTTTAGTAAAATATATTTCCATCTCATGTTACCAGATGATCTCTGTAATTTCTTTTGGAGATTTGAAATTTTTCATGTTTTTCTCATTGGTTTTGGTTGGCATTTTCCATTTTCTTGTACCAAATCAAGCCCACTGCAGAAGCGCGGCGGCACACGAGCATGTTGGAGCCGTCTCTGTCTCTGTGAAACTATAAGCAGAGTAAAGAAAATGTTTTTAAAGCATTCACACCCGAACTGCCCTGTTTTTAAATTAATCCTGTTTTTTTTCCATGGATGGAACAGTTTGTTTGGAGCAGTGTTTCACACACACATTCACACAAACGTCTTGTTTCTGTCCCATATGTACATAAATGACCATGTTCTATTCTATTCTACAGTCATTTAGCAGACGCTTTTATCCAAAGCGACTTACATACACGCTAATACCACGATAGGCACATTAGGGGGCAACTTGGGGTTCAGTGTCTTGCCACTTCAGCACACATAGTCAGGGGAAGCCTGGAATCGAACTTCCCACTTACAAGCCAACTGCTCTTCCTCCTGCGCTACAGCTACAATGTCCATTTCAAACGTTGTCATACGTCTCCTTCCTCACCCTTCCATGCATCTTTTAGGCTGCCATGGTTGTCAAGTCAGTTCATCCACTAGAGGGCAGTGCTGAGTTCAGAGTTCACTTCCATGTTTTCACCTGGTTTGTAGCAGTAACAAATAGTTGTTTACAATTGTCCAAAACTAGCAAAAGAAGTATAAGTAGGATTTCTTTTCTATTTCCTTCAACTTGTGCATCGTCTTCCTTTTCCTCCTCTTCTTCTCTGGTTTGTTCCTAAGTCTCGTTGTCAGCAACGCGGCCCCTAGTGGCATCCAGTGGCATCGCTCCATTTTCTGTATCAAGTGATGGATCACTAAGCTTTTGAAAACAGACCAAGTAATGCGTGTAAACAACGGAGGAGACCAATGAATCTGACCGACCGTCTGCGTATCCGTCTTCTGTTTTGAGCATAAATGGACCTTAGGAGGCGAACTCTAGTCTGCATGAGGAAAACGGAGTTCTCAGCTCACTTGCAAGTAAATCCTGATGTGGTTGTTTGCATGGAAAAAACCCGGGACTGCATAGATTAATTCTGCTCAAATTGGTCCGGGCCAATCACTGAGCCTTATTTTCTTCTTCTTTATTGGTCAGCAGTTGTTTCAGGCGATAGCCCCACCCAGTGAGCAGTAGTTGTAACTGCATGACATTGTCCAGACCAGGTGTCCAGACTTGTGGCTCGTGAAGCAGCCGCTGGCTTTCTGAAAATACTATCTAAACAAGTCATAATGATTCTCAACGCTGCAGTTCTCTCCACAAACAAGAGCTGCAGGCTGCTTGCAGAAACTTTGCTGTCCTAACGGCCCTAACTGACCCTGTCAGAGTTGCCAGCTTTGACTGATTTCAGCTTCACCGAAATCCGCCAAAGAGCTGCTCCGTCGGTAGCTCCGTACATATATTGAAAAAGAAACGCCCACATTCTGGAGGCATTATTGTATTTTTACCATATACTGTTGCATAAGAATGCTATTACTCTGTGCAATATTTATGTGCAATGTTACTGATTTGGCATCGCAGCAGGATACGTAGTGTGGGAAAGCTTTTTCTGGGGGGTGGCGGCTCTTCTCTTGTGTTTGTATATTGAGTGTGGCTCTTGTTGAGTTAACAGTGAGGATCACTGGTCCAGGTGATTTGATCTGCTTGAATGAAGAGCAGTCAAACCAAAGAAAGTTGCAACAGTACTCTGCATTCCCTGCCCAATCAAACCGGTTTCCCTAAACCAAGGGACCACCAGGGGTGTTCAGCTCTGGTCCTTAAGGGCCACAATCCTGCAGGTTTTCCATGTATGCCTGTTCCAAACCACCTGACTCAAATGAATCGGTCATTGTGCAGAGCTTCATTGACTGTTGGATCCATTTAATGGTGGCCAGGTGTGTTGGAGCAGACACACATCCTACAGGACAGCGGCCCTCAAAGACCAACTTTGGACACCTCTAATCAACACTCTTCTGGTCTAATTTTTTTTCTGGTCTGGTCACGTTGATGCTTGAACCAAACCAGGATGCGCTACAGTTTTTTTTCTGGTTGGATTGTCTTATCACCATGGAAACCAGCCGAATTGTCACCTTTGAAGTAACCATGATGATGTGAAAGCAATAAATTTTATCCCTAAATGTGGTTATTTTCTAATCGAATGTCCCACGTTTAGATATTAGCTTAAAATTGAACAATTTAAAAAAGATAAAGAAGATCATGTTAAAAATGTGAAACTTTTCCAGAATATTGTGACTTATTGACTCTTTATAGCTGCTGAAGAACTGTTTGGATAGAAAAGTTGATCAATTGTCAAAACACTCACCGTGGTCTCTTTCTTTTCTCTCTTTGTGTGTGTGTGTGTGTGTGTGTGTGTTGCGTGTGTGTGCCCACCTTCTTGTCCTCTCATTGGGAATCGGGCGTGTTTCATGGTTGCTCCTGTGTTTGCTTTCCGTGTGTGGAAACGTCGGCTTCTGCGTCTGTGACTGCATGTCGTTGTGCAATCGTCACACTTATTCGTGTACAACTCATATGTTTGCTGATGGAATGGCACCGTGTGTCCTGGTGTTTGGCAAATTTGCGTGCGTGCATGATTGCACACACATTTGTGCATTCCTCTGTGTGTGTTCACACGTGTGCTGGATGTATGTACATGTGTATTTATAAAGGAGAGGTCCAGAGAAGGGGGGATGACATGCATGTGTCCGGCCTGCTAACACCGCTGACGACTGGCGCTCTAACAGACTGCCCACCATCGCGACATGGCGGATGTGCTGGTAAACCACATGCACCTCTTCCTCTGTCCTCTTCTTTCTGACATTTTCTCACATTTCTTCTTTTAATGTCTTTACACCTCACTGAACTGGTGTTTTACTTCACAGCAAATGGAACTTTATTTACAAAAACCGTTGACATGAGGGTTAAAATGAAAAAGATGTGCAATAAAAGGGTTAAAGAAACCATTAAAACAGATTCAGACACGTCACCAAAAACCACCTAAACCGTCTTGGAATGTCTCAGAGCTGCGGATCCAGCGATCCATCGGACAGCGACCGGTCTGACAGGAAAGTTGGTGATAATTAGATTTTGCACATTTATGTAATTAGCAGGATTTTGTGCTTTCTCTTCTGGACGTGCAGCAAGTAATGATAATTCCAAAGTGAAATAAGGACAAGCATCTAGAATAACTGAAATTCATTAGAAGTGATCCATGACATGAAGAAAGCAAAACATGGAAGCAAACTGGCATGAAGATGCACCGATTCAGTGATCAACAGGTCAGCAGGACCAATAGTCATAACTTTTCAGACGTTCTTAAGGTTTAACTTGTTAACTGCGTTTGGTTTTTCTCTTTATTTTTTATTTTACTGGTTTATTTATTTTTATCTTAACCTCACATTTTTCATTTTTCATGACATACCGCAATTAAAACACTGGACCCAAAATCTGACAAAATAAAAATTGGTTTAATATTTTTATAACTTTAAATGAAAATATGAATAACTGATTATAAAAACACTGGAATGTGGACTCTGCGCCGGTCTGTCGGGGTGAAGAAGGAGCTGAGCCTGAATCCAGAAGCGAAGCTCTGGATTTACCAGTCGATCTACGTTCCTACCCTCACCTATGGTCATGACCGAAAGAAGGAGATCTCGTATACAGGCGGCTGAAATGAGTTTCCTCCGCAGGGTGGCCGGGCTCTCCCTTAGAGATAGGGTGAGGAGCTCGGTCATCCGGGAGGAGATCAGAGTAGAGCCGCTGCTCCTCCGCATCGAGAGGAACCAGTTGAGGTGGCTCGGGCATCTGGTCAGGATGCCTCCTGGACCTCCCTGGTGAGGTGTTCCAGGCACGTCCCTCTGAGAGAAGACCCCGGGGAAGACCCAGGACACGCTGGAGGGATTATATCTCTCGGCTGGCCTGGGAACGCCTCGGGATCCCCCCCGCAGAGGTGACAAAACAAGCTATGCTCGTAAATAAAATTTCATTCATTCATTCATTCATCTTCCGAACCGCTTATTCCAATTCAGGGTCGCGGGGAAGCTGGAGCCTATCCCAGCTGGCTTTGGGCGACAGGCAGGGTACACCCTGGACAGCTTGCCAGTCCATCGCAGGGCTAAATAAAATTTGTTTCAATTTAAATATTCTAAATCCTAAACATTAATACCAAACATATTGATGGAATAAAGACAGCACAGTACTGTATTCAGCCATAACCAGCTATTCATCGGTATTATGGAAATAAATGGTCTGACCCAGACTGACTGACTGGCGACAGGACACAAGGCGTGTAAACTTTACAAAACCAGATAAAGTGAACTTTTGACCTTGTTTGCTTTCTCTGTAAACCAACCTGAGATGACTTACGTTGTGAATTGGAGCTAAATAAATAAACTGAATCGAATCGAAGTGAACTCTGAACAGGGCTTAAAGCAGCTCTTTACAAAGGGGGCTTTATTTGTAGACGTCTTGGTTGCATTTGAAACACGAAGATCAGATCTGTGACGCCAACCGGAAATAACACATCTTAGTACTGTATTGATAGTAGAATTGATTTCATGCTTGTGTTGTTCTCACTCGTATGTAGGTCGCATTGTATAAAAGCGTCTGCTAAATGCCTGTGGAAAGAATAGAATAGTAAATAATTAGATGTTCATGTCAGAGGAAAACACTGAAGACTTTACAACTATCCACCACCAGCACGTCAAGTTTAAAGGACACACATCCAGAAGAAAACTGTTATTTTCTCTGCTTGAAAGCATCTGTGTTCCTGAAATGACCACCAAATGAAAAATGTCAGATGTATCTGCAGTTTAATTCATTCATTCATCTTATGGTATTTATGTAGGTTAAGGGATTAATAAGGGATGCACGATATTGGATCTTTGGCCGATAATTGATACAGATAACAATGTTCTGTCCCCAGATTTAACTGCACAGATTATGTAGTAACATTTTTTGTCATGTTAACATGTTTGCAATTGCTAACATAAACAAAAGCTGGAAATAACATAAGAGTCATAACACATTCATTCATTGATCATCCTAACTGCTTAGTCTGATGAAGGGTCGCTGGGAAGCTGGAGCCTATCCCAGCAGCCTTTGGGCGAAAGGCAGGGTACACCCTGGACAGCTTGCCATCCATCACAGAGGAGTCATAACATTACACACAAATAATTCAGCTTGCATTATGCAGAATAGGTCAACCTGCACCATGACGATTGTTTTTAAACAAAAAACGTTAAGATCTGTGTATCCTGTTTCACGTAGACATGGATGATGTTCTCCCTGCACCTGTTATTTAACGGTTAGATTTATCTGTAGAACGGTCGATATCAATATTTAATTCTGAAGCTGATATCAGCCAATACAGACATCATGTTGATGATATTGTGCAGCTCAATAATTCTTGTAAACTCTGAAAGAACTTACTAGGGCTGTAAGAAAATATTGAAATATTGCAATAATTTGTGTGACAGTGTTATATCGATATATATATCTAAAGCACCGTATCAATTTAATAGAACAACCGATCTTTTCTGATGAGGCGGATTTTCATTTTTTTAATTAAAGATCAGTGTTTTTATTTGTCCTGCAGTGAAATGTAGACCATCTGTTCTTTTTCAGTAAATTGGTGTTGAGCATGCAACAACATTCAGTGTTTGTTACGAGGAAAGAAAATTCACAATATATTGTCTTGCTCATAGTATCCCGATATATCGCAATATATCGTATTGTGATACATATCGTGTTGCCAGATTCTTGTCAATACACACCCTTAGTGTGTACCAGCTGCTACCTTTCCTCTCCATGTTTAATAAGCTCGTTGGCCACGTGTGGGTTTAGTTAATGAAGTTTAGTTAGGCCACGCCCCCTTTCCCGTTGCCGCACTCTGCATGCTGCGTTCATGTGCAGAGCAGATGTCGGACTGGAGAGTATCCCACCACTGCTGCACTTCTAGAGGTGACAATGCAAGTACAATTTAGAGATTTTGAACTTGAGATATGTTGAGAATTAAATCATTTCACAACAGCCTGTTTACATGTCTCAACATGAAAGCAACCTGGCTCGTCTTCAGACGGTGCAAAACTCAGCAACGAGGCTTCTGACTGGAACCAGCAGGAGAACCCACATCACCCTCATATTAAAGTCTCTTCACTGGCTTCCTGTTGAATATTGTATTTGTTTTAAAATCCTGGTCCTTACTTTCCGAGCCCCACATGGACAGGAACCTAGTTACATAGAGGACTTAGGTAAGCCCTACAGTCCGGCTCGAAGTCCAAGGTCGACCAGGAAACACCTGTTGATGGTCCCATGAACCCGTTTTAAAACCCGGGGAGACCGTCCTTTTAAAACTGTCGCTCCCGTCTCTGGAATGAGCTTCCCCAGGATCTGCGCTCTCTGGATTCAGTAGATGCTTTTAAAAACCTTTTAATAACACATTTGTTCAGGCATTTTAGCTCCAAAAGACTCAACTGCATTTTTATACTTTTTCTTTTTCCAAACAGTGCAGGTTTTCTACGTTTTTATTGTTGTGAAGCACTTTGTGATCTTGTGTTTATGAAGAGTGCTATATAAATAAAGTTTATCTTAACTTATCTTATCTTATATTAAAGGTGTGGCATGAAAAATACAGCCACCAAAGCTGAGTGTTGGAGAAACACAGCATCTCCATCCTCCCCAAAGCAGAGTCTCCCAGGATGAGATTTAATGACGCTTTACGTAACTTTCTGACCCTAAAAACTCTGAGTCCTGGACTTGTTCAATGAGACAGTGGGTGCGTTTTTGTCACACTTAGTGTGGCGCAAAAACTAAATATCAAAATAAAAAAACACATTTCCAAAAAGTCTGAAATATTGCTAAAAAGATGTTATGCTCTCATGAGGTGGTTTTTCAGACGTTTTGATGTGTAATGGAACCTCTTTTTATGCATTTCCGTGTCACCGGATGTGACGTCGGGGGGTGTGACCAGTTCATTTCCGGTAAAGATGGCGCGTTGTGGAACAACAGCAACTTTCAGGGTTTTAGAAATAAAAATTTAGGGGGGGGGGGGGGGTGAGTTTTGAAAAGCTGTAGGAAATTCTCCTCTGCAAGTAAAAAATCCCAAAATTACGCTACGTGGCTACTTTGCATAAACCGCTATTCTTGTAAAATCTCGCCAGCCGGATGAGATTTTATGAGAACTGAGGCTTCTGCACTAAACATTGTTCAATAAAAACACCTGCAAATTAAAAAGGTACCTCGTAGAAAATTTGAGAAATAATTGCTTTTATTTTGGAAACGCAGCTGCAGCCTGACTCGCCTGCATCGTGGATCCTGCCTGCAGAAACCTTTGTTGATATGTAGGAACATGGACGGGCCCGACCCCGTTTCCAGATAAAAACACAGAAACACTGATGTGGTGCAACGTTGCTTTGGAAAGCCAGATGTTTGGTGGTAAAGTGGGTGAAATGAGAAGCACGCCCGTCACTCGTGTTGCTGTCTGACAGAGTTTTGCAGAGACTGTAAAAGCCTGGTTTTGTTAAGAAACATTGACAAGTCTAGACCGGACTCGTCTCCGTGTGAGTCCAGGTTCACAGCAACTTGGAGTGCTACTTTTTAGGATTTCTGTTCATGCCATCCCGACTTGAATCGGCCTGTGCTCTCATGATTTGTAGGGATAGGCGTGTGTGCAGTGCTGCGTTTGTGTGGACAGAGTCTGATTCATCATGTTTCATAAAGAAACCAAGAAGCCCTTTGTGTCACAATACCTCTGACGGTTTCCTGCCTTGCTGCCTTCTTCTCTCTCCATCTTTTCCTGTTGCTTTGGACCGCCTCGCGCCTCTTCCTCCTTCACCAGCGAGACGGCATGTCAATCGGCGGGATCACTGTAGCTGTTAGCGACCCGTTTGTTCTCGCACTCACTCATCCTCTGTTCATCCACAACTGAATCGTCTCTGGTGAGATCTGCTGCTCAGTGGTTTCTGTGTGCTTCCAGTTTAATGTGCCAGTTATTTAAGGCTTTTTTACCCTCTTCATAACTTAGCTGTGTGTTTTTAGTCTTGATTCGCTGAAGTGTCCTACAGCACAAATGCTGCTCCGTTCCACAGAGTTACAGAATGTAAAATCATCCCTGCAGTGAGTGTTTGAGATGCTTGAGACGAGGCTGTTTTCTCAGAGTTGCAGCTTCCATCCTTCGTCTGCTTGCTCATGTTTACTATTCATTTGGACCTCTATCAGATATCTTGGCAACAACTTTTGCATGAAAAGCAGCTGTTGCACTTAATGTGCTCATAATCACATTTCTGATAATGCAGCCCATCTCTGCACCAGTTTAGTCATGTATAATGTGTTTAATTAGAGAAAAGTGTGTGAAATCTGCATGAAAGGTACTTTTGGGAAAATGAACCAACTTGTCTGACTTTGCCAGATGTTCATGATTTGCTCATATGTGCACAAATACTTGCAGCTTAATTTGTGTGTGTTTATACGGTGTGAACATGGACAGGCTTGTCCTTATAAGGAGCGCGGATGAATTTGGAGGCTGATATGGTTTGTCAGCGCAGCTCTCTGGTGAAAAACCTTGAATCTGTCACTTCAGGGTGCTGTGAGGCTGGATTTATAGCCTCACTTACTGCGTGTCTGTTTTGGTGTGCGGCTGCTGTAAACTAAAAGTGTGGAAGCGAGGAGAGTGTGTGACATTCTCAGGGAACGAGTGAGTGAAGTAAGTATGTGCACTTCATGGTTCCTGAGAAAACACTTCAACAGAGTCCAACATGTCAGGACAGAAACTCCTAAAGTTTCTTTCCTGCATGGATCGGGGTTTTGACTCACTCTGCGAAGCCACGTTAGTGTAAAACCGCTTTAACAGTTGTAGCTTCACACAGTAATTTAACCCTTAAAACGCTGTGAGATCACCAGCGCCCCATGATTTATCGCTTATGTTGTCATTAATTTGTCAGGAACAGCCATGTATGATGGATAGCTTACCTTCAATGCAATATGGTGAATCCACAATGATCCATTAATCACATTTTCATCATAAAGAAAGATCATTATCATGGCTATGTTGCTAAGAGACCTCAGAAATGATGATGAAGACACTTCCTGTCAGACTTTCCACCAATCAGAGAGCTTAAACTGACGGTAACGTCCAATCAGGAGCAGCCAAAGATCAACAAGTGATGAGAAAAGGAGGAACATAATGATCCTCTATGGCTGGAATAAAGCCAAGAAGACGTTTGGGATGCAGCTGAGGTGGAGGTGCTGCAGTGAGGATAGCAGGTAGATAGTAGCAGGAAGACGTGTGGAAACATGGAAACTGTGTGTGCTGTGTGTTTGTTGCACGTGAATGATGTGCAGATGAGAAAAGGCTTGGTGACTGCTGAGCTATGTTTGTTATTTCTACAAACTTCTGGTTGCTCTTTATGCTGCTTTATCTGTTCATACATTAATTTTACATCATTTTAGCCTCAGAATCTGACAGCTGAGGCTGAAAACGTCACGTCTCCATGGAAACGTCATGTCTCAATGGAAACGTCACCATCGAAACATCATGTCTCCATGGAAACATCACGTCTGCATGGAAACACCATGTTTGCACAAAAACATCACGTCTCCATGGAAACGTAACGTCTGCATGCTGACTGTATTTTTACCTTTAAAAATGTCTCGGAGTTTTAAGGGTTAACGTGAAGATAAAGACATCTGACAGCAACGGAACAGGTTGGGCGCATCTAAATGTGCATTTTTCCACAGAATTACCTGTTCGGCATGCCGAATTAGCGTCAAATGCTGCAGGGCTTCAACCGACTTGATGAGATAATGTTCCCTCTGTGTTGAGCTCCACATCGCTTTAAATTAATCCTGCTGATTTGTTTCCTTTTAACCAGTAAATCCTGAAATTCTCAGCCTTCTTTGCCATAAATATTGGATTTTATTATCATGTCAAGATGTTAAGGAGCTATTTTAACTGCTGTTAAACGAATTGTAATGTTATTAACCAAACTGCATATACATATATATTTAACCATTACCAAGCACTAATAAATATATAAATGTTACACGTTAACTTAGAACCCTTATAGTTAGTTAAATACTGAATGCGGGATGACGCAACAGAAGGCTAACAGGAAGGATGGTTCTGTGAACAAAAACTAGAACTTAGAAGAAGAATGACGGCTGGGAATCATGACGGAAACTCCAACAGAAGACATGATGAAACCATGATGTAGACGTGTGGGAAAACATGGCGGGAATGTGATCAGAACATGACGTAACTTAACCCAGCAATGAACCGGCGATAAGTAAATGAAACCAGGAAGCAAAAAGGTAGCGGTGGAGTGAATGAGCCAGTCGAACCAGGTCAACTGGTGACAGGAAGCGGAAGTCAAACCGAGTAGCACAAAATTAACCAGGATCTCTCTCTCTCTCTCTCTCGCTCTCTCTCTCTATACATATATGTATGTGTATATATATATATATATATATATATATATATATATATATATATATATATATATATATATATATATATATATATACATCCACATTAGCAGTTTTTACCTGTAGTTATAGAAGAAAACACTTTTGTAATATTGTAAAATTGTAATACGTCTTGTATTTACTCACCTTGAGAAAGTTGAATTTCTTTATACACACACCTCGATCATGATGAATTATAAATGTTTGGTTTATATAAGACATTTATGTTTGGTTTTAGCCTTCATGGCTAACAGAAATGTTTTGCACAATACAAAACCTATATTGTTAAATGAGTTAAATTAAACACACAGTTTAAATATTTATGGTCATTTATCGAAAGAAAAGTTTTAAATTTTCAGATTATTTAATTCACATTAACTCAATTACATTGATTATTGGTTCTGAATATCAGTTTTGATTAGTTTTCGATTAATTGTTCAGCCTGAACTCACGCACACATACTACTATAAAACCATGAACTGTAAATAAAAAGGTGGGCAAAGCCTCTATGACGTCAGAAATCGTGAGTTTCTAAAGAGCTGAATTAAAGCTTGGTGGGTGGTTCCTACCGTCGCCATCTTGCCAGCATCTTGCGTGTCCTCACTCCGTGAAGTTACAACATTAGGCAAAGAGGTGGAGCTGAGAGGGGATTGATGTCTGTCAAACTCCCACTTCCCTGTAGCAAAGAGCTAACTGAGTTAACCTGGTGATAACAAAGCTAACCAGCTAACAGGCGTAGCTCAGGTGTGCTGTTAGCTAGCCAAATACCGCAGTTGTTCTACATTCAGTCTTTTTTGTCGATCGGATACTTGTCAATCAAAAGGACACGCCCCCAATTACACAGAATTTAATAATTAAATAACATCCAAGTGGAAGAGGTATAAAAAAAATTGGTTCCTATCAAGATTTTCCTTCCCGATTCTGTTCCTGATGGAGGTTTTCCTTCCTGGTCCTGGTGCTGATGGAGGTTTTCCTTTCTGGTTTTGTTTCCGATGGAGGTTTTCCTTCCTGGTCCTGGTGCTGATGGAGGTTTTGCTTCCTGGATCTGGTCCTGGTGGAGGTTTTCCTTCCTGGTTTTGGTTCTGATGGAATTTTTCCTTCCTGGTTTTGATTCTGATGGAAGTTTTCCTTCCTGGTTTTGATTCTGATGGAAGTTTTCCTTCCTGGTTTTGATACTGATGGAGGTTTTCCTTCCTGGTCCTGGTGCTGATGGAGGTTTCCCCTCCTCATTCTGGTTCTGATGGAGGTTTTCCTTCCTTCCTGGTCCGGATGGAGGTTTTCCATCCTGGTTCTTGTCCTGATGGAGGTTTTCCTTCCTGGCTTTGGTTCTGATGGAGGTTTTCCTTCCTGGTTCTGGTTCTGATGGAGGTTTTCCTTCCTGGTTTTGGTTCTGATGGAGGCTTTCCTTCCTGGTCCTGGTCCTGTTGGAGGTTTTCCCTTCTGGTTCAGGTTCTGATGGAGGTTTTGCTTCCTGATTCTAGTTCCGGTCCAGATGAGATCATTAATGAGTGTACATTATAAATGACAAAGTTATAATGGAAATTCATGAGTACTAATGGAAAAAAAGAGATAAAAATAAAAATAACAATCTGTCATTTCACTCCTGCTCATTTAAAATGTGATTTGTGAAAAAAGGGGATTAAAATGTATTGACAAATACATGTGAATACATGAATGTGATGAAAAAGTATTTGAACAACAGCACTGGCTGAATAGAGTATTATCAATATAATCATCAGATGATATTGGTATTAATAATATTTCCATAAATGTTTGCAGATGACTTGCTGCTCTCAGTTGGACGAGAAAAAAGTGAAGAACCAACAACCAGCAGAAACACGATCACGCTGGTGTGAATGTGGCTCACTATTCATGTTTATGCTCATAAATGTTTTTCTGTTTTATAGATTTAGGTGAGATCAGACGCACAATACAGCTGTTATAAATTTAGCATCTAATGCAAACAAGTTCCTTAGATCACACACAAAACACACGTGCACATTTATATCTCACCAGTAATAACCTTCGTACTTATCTCCCCGTCTCTCTGAGCTTTTGGAGGCACAGATGGACTCAAATATCACGCCAATAAAGAAATATTAAATCTAAATACACCGACACACTGCTGGGCTTGTGTGTACGGAATGTCCCTTTACCAACACACACATCATACACAGCTGCAGCTGCCAGTGGGGCTTAAGTAATTAGGCGCTCATTTAAAGTATTAATCTGAGAGATTACTGTTCCATAATCTCACCAGCTGATATCAAACAGCCGTCTCGGTGTGGCGGCATGGAGACGTACGCTAAGTCAAACGCGCTTCTCTTAGAGGACGCGGATGATGACATGAATTCATACATTCAGGATTTACTTCTGGGTTTGGAGCATGTTTTTTTATGGGAAAACAATGCCGACAATCCACGGTGATGATGTTGGCGGGCAGCAGAAATGGATATTGCAAGGTTTTTTCACGTCTCAGTTTAGCTTCAAACCACGTAAAGATGGTTCCCCAGACAAGGTCTGTGATGGATGGTCTATAATGGACGGTCTGTTAGGACGATCTGTAATGGACGGCCTGTGATGGACGGTCTACAATGGACGATCTATAATGGACGGTCTTTAATGGACGATCTATAATGGACGGCCTGTGATGGACGGTCTGTGATGGACGGTCTATAATGGACGGTCTGTGATGGACGGTCTGTGATGGACGGTCTATAATGGACGGTCTGTAATGGACGGTCTGTAATGGACGGCCTGTGATGAACGGTCTATAATGGACGGTCTGTAATGGATGGTCTATAATGGACGGCCTGTGATGGACGGCCTGTGATGGACGGTCTATAATGGATGGTCTATAATGGACGGTCTGTGATGGACGGTCTATAATGGTCGGTCTGTGATGGACGGTCTATAATGGACGGTCTGTGATGGACGTTCTATAATGAACGGTCTGTGATGGACGGTCTGTGATGGACGGTCTATAATGTACGGTCTGTAATGGACGGTCTATAATGGACGGTCTGTAATAGACGGTCTATAATGGACGGTCTGTGATGGACGGTCTGTAATGGACGGTCTGTGATGGACGGCCTGTGATGGACGGTCTGTGATGGAGGCCTGTGATGGACTGTCTATAATGGACGGCCTGTAATGGACGGTCTGTGATGGACGGTCTATAATGGACGGCCTGTGATGGACGGTCTGTGATAAACGGCCTGTGATGGACGGTCTGTGATGGACAGTCTATAATGGACGGTCTGTGATGGATGGCCTGTGATGGACGGTTTATAATGGACGGTCTATAATGGACGATCTATAATGGACAGTCTGTGATGGACGGCCTGTGATGGACGGCCTGTGATGGACGTTTTATAATGGACGGTCTATAATGGACGGTCTATAATGGACGGTCTTTGATGGACGGCCTGTGATGGACGGTCTGTGATGGACGGCCTGTGATGGACGGTCTATAATGGACGGTCTGTGATGGACGGCTTGTGATGGACGGTCTGTGATGGACGGCCTGTGGTGGACGGTCTGTGATGGACGGCCTGTGATGGACGGTCTGTGATGGACGGCCTGTGATGGACGGCCTGTGATGGACGGTCTGTGAAGGAGGCCTGTGATGGACGGTCTGTATTGGACGGCCTGTGATGGACGGCCTGTGATGGACGTTTTATAATGGACGGTCTATAATGGACGGTCTATAATGGACGATCTTTGATGGACGGCCTGTGATGGACAGCCTGTGATGGAAGGCCTGTGATGGACGGTCTATAATGGACGGTCTGTGATGGACGGCTTGTGGTGGACGGTCTGTGATGGACGGTCTGTGATGGACGGCCTGTGATGGACGGCCTGTGATGGACGGCCTGTGATGTACGGCCTGTGATGGAAGGCCTGTGATGGACGATCTATAATGGACGGTCTATAATGGACGGTCCGTGATGGAAGGCCTGTGATGGACGGCCTGTGGTGGACAGTCTGTGATGGACGGTGTATAATGGACGGCCTGTGGTGGACGGTCTGTGATGGACGATCTGTGATGTGATGAACGGTCTGTGATGTACGGCCTGTGATGGAAGGCCTGTGATGGACGATCTATAATGGACGGTCTATAATGGACGGTCCGTGATGGAAGGCCTGTGATGGACGGCCTGTGGTGGACGGTCTGTGATGGACAGCCTGTGATGGATGGCCTGTGATGGACGGTTTATAATGGACGGTCTATAATGGACGATCTATAATGGACAGTCTGTGATGGACGGCCTGTGATGGATGGCCTGTGATGGACGTTTTATAATGGACGGTCTATAATGGACGGTCTATAATGGACGGTCTTTGATGGACGGCCTGTGATGGACGGTCTGTGATGGACGGCCTGTGATGGACGGTCTATAATGGACGGTCTGTGATGGACGGCTTGTGATGGACGGTCTGTGATGGACGGCCTGTGGTGGACGGTCTGTGATGGACGGCCTGTGATGGACGGTCTGTGATGGACGGCCTGTGATGGACGGCCTGTGATGGACGGTCTGTGAAGGAGGCCTGTGATGGACGGTCTGTATTGGACGGCCTGTAATGGACGGTCTGTGATGGACAGTCTATAATGGACGGTCTGTGATGGACGGCCTGTGATGGACGTTTTATAATGGACGGTCTATAATGGACGGTCTATAATGGACGATCTTTGATGGACGGCCTGTGATGGACAGCCTGTGATGGAAGGCCTGTGATGGACGGTCTATAATGGACGGTCTGTGATGGACGGCTTGTGGTGGACGGTCTGTGATGGACGGTCTGTGATGGACGGCCTGTGATGGAC
>NC_136622.1:36582375-36692375 GCF_933228915.1 Telmatherina bonti
CCATTCTTCCATACATCCATCCATCATTCATCCATCCAAACATCATCCATCCATCCTTCCATCCATTCTTCCATACATCCATCCATCATTCATCCATCCATTCATCATCCATCCATCCATCCTTCCATCCATCCGTCCATCCTTCCATACATCATTCAATTTCAATTCAATTCAACTTTATTTATATAGCGTCAAATCACGGCAATGCCATCTCAAGACGCTTTACAGACAGAGGGGAAAACATAATGAAAGCCAATTCATAACAGCCTATATAAGGAAACCAACAGATTGAGTTGAGTCCAACTCAATCTCCCATCCTGAGCAAGCACACTGGCAACAGTGGGAAGGAAAAAAACTCCCTTTTAACAGGAAGGAAACCTCCGGCAGAACCCGGCTCAGGACAGGCAGACATCTGCCTCTGCTGTGTGGGGGGAAGAGGACAGAAAGACAACAGACAACAGGAACTGCTACACCCGGCCAGGGAGACCTGCTGAGACAGGAGACATACATGTTAATGATGCTACACTGTTATGGGGGGGGGGGGTAAAAGAAAGAGATAAACAGAAAAAGAAAGAAGCTCAGTGTATCAGGAAATGTCCCTCAGCAGTCTAAACCTATAGCAGCATAACTAAGGGATGCTAACCATCCCTAGTTATAGGACTTATCAAAAAGATAAGTCTTCAGCCTAGTCTTAAAGGTGGGGAGGGTGTCTGCTTCCCTAACACTAACTGGGAGCTTATTCCATAAGAGAGGGGCCTGATAACCAAAGGCTCTGCCTCCTGCTCGGCTCTTTGAGACTCTAGGAACCACAAGTAAGTAAGCCTGCAGTCTGCGAACGAAGTACTCTACTTGGTATATAAGGAACTATGAGGTCTTTGATATATCCAGACCTCAGTCCAGGTGGGCGATCCACTAATGCTAAAAGGAGCGGTTTCTCTGAATTCCATTTTGGATGAGATAAATTTAATGTCAGGAATTCAAATGATTTATAGTTAGTTTTGTGCTTAGGATTAATTAAAAATTCTGACTTAAAAATAGCTGCAACACCTCCTCCTCTGCCTGTAGTTCTAGGAATGTGAAAGTTTAAATAGTTAGCTGGCGTAGCTTCATTAATACTAACATAATCCTCTTGCTGTAACCAGGTTTCCGTAAGACAGAATAAATCAATGTGGTGATCACCTATCAAGTCATTGACTAATAAAGACTTATTTGGGAGGGATCTGATATTCAGTAGGCCACACTTTATTGTCTTATTTTCAGATTTTATTAGATCCATTGTTTTTATCTTTATGAGGTTTTCACGATTAACCCCAGAAGTGTTTTTGTGTTGTTTAATTCTTACTGCTGGGGAGTTGTATAAGGTCGGAATGGGGTTTTGGGTGGGCGGCGGCAGGTGGGAAGCTGCAGAAAAGTGTGTAGGACTACAATTCTGCCTCCTGGTCCCAACCCTGAGTTGTCAATTTAGCTGACTAATAAAAGAGTCCATATTGCTAGATAAGAGAGCGGCTCCATCCAACGTGGGATGGATGCCATCTCTCCTAATAAGACCAGGCTTTCCCCAAAAAGCGCTCCAATTATCTATAAAACCCACGTTGTTATCGGGACACCACCTAGACAACCAGCGGTTGAAGGATGACATGCGGCTAAACATGTCATCGCTGATTAAATTTGTCCCCCCCCATCTATCCATCCATCCATCTGTCTATTCATCATCCATCCATCCATCCATCCATCCATCCATCCATCCATCCATCTGTTCATCCATCCATCATCCATTCATGCATCATCCATTTATCTATTCATCATCCATCCATCCATCATCCATCCATCTGTTCACCCATCATCATCCATTCATCCATCATCCATTATCCATTCATCATCCATCCATCCATCTGTTCATCCATCATCATCCATTCATCATCCATTATCCATCCATCTATGCATCATCCATCCTTCCATCCATCCATCCATCTATTCATCATCCATCCATCCATCATCCATCCATCTGTTCATCCCTCATCATCCATTCATCCATCATCCATTATCCATTCATCATCCATCCATCCATCTGTTCATCCATCATCATCCATTCATCATCCATTATCCATCCATCCATCCATCCATCGATTCCATCCATCCATCCATCATCCATCTATCCATCCATCCATCTGTTCATCCATCATCATCCATCTGTCCATCCATTATCCATCCATCTATTCATCATCCATCCATGTATCTATTTATCGTCCATTCATCCATTCATCCATCCATCATCCATCTATCCATCCATCCATCTGTTCATCCATCCATCATCCATTCATGCATCATCCATTATCCATTCATCATCCATCCATCCATCCATCTATTCCTCATCCATCCATCATTCCGGGGTCGGGTTGCAGCCTCAGCAGGGAAACTGGGACCCCCATCAAGTCGTCTTCATCATGTTACTTAAAGCTGATGTCTTGTTGTGTTTTTCATTCAGCAGTTTTTGTTCTGTTCCTGGTTGCAGAACTGAAACCAGCATCAGGACACATTTCTGTTCCTCTGCTGCATTAGTGTCTCGGTTCAATAATAAAACCCGGCTTTGTTTGTTTTTACTACTGCTTCCATTGTCATGCCGTTAATTAGTTGTTGTGCAAACAATATCTGCATATCAGGCTCATGCACGTGTGTGTCGTTTCACCATGACTGGGATCATTTAAAGAGAAGCAGGCGAACAAGACGAGCGCAGAACTACAGAGTTGTCTGCATCTGCTCATCGAAGCGGGTTTATATCAGTAATGTGTGTGAAAAATGTCCAGACTCAGAGTCTGTCGTCCAAAACCAGAAGCAGACAAACAGGAGTTATGCTGCATTAGTGTGTGTGTGTGTGTATGTGTGTGTGTTTGTATGTGTAATCACAGCTCAATCACATGATGCATCACATTGCCTGGTCTGTCTCCATCGCTCTCTTTCACTTCCTCTATTGCACATGGAACCCCCCCCCTTCTAATTTCTTCATCTCCATGTAAACTCCTTCTCTTCCTCCTACTTCATTCATTCATTAACCCTTCCCTGCTGATTTATCCCCTTCTTGTTTCTTATTTCTTTCTCATTATTTAAATAGGAAAGGAGATAAAAGCAAACAAAGATGTGATTAAAAACAGTCAGATCAGGTTTTTTTTTGTCTCATTTAGTCATTTTAATCTGAGTGTAAAGTGTAGATGAGCAGATTTATGTTGTTTTTAAACCTCAAAGCAGGTTCCAGGAATTATTCACTGAAATGTTCACCTCACAAACAGATCTCTCTTTCTTCCCCAGTTTCTACTGCTCCTCTTTCTGTCCGCAGTTCAGTGATTTTATTTTTTCCTGATAGCAGACCGTCCAGCAGGGCTGGGTGAAATGTGCATTTCATAACATAGTGGTGTATTAACTGAACCGCTGTGTTGTAGTTACTGTAAATACAAGCCGTCGCGTGATGCTCATTTTTAGTCTCGGGGCAGGTTACAGGTTTTAGCTCTGCATTAATACACACTTCAGCATTACAGATGATGCATGCTCATAAACAAACTGTTTTCACATTCCTTTGAGTATTAATAAGTCAAAAAGGACGTAAAATGCATGAGATTTAACACCTTGTTTCCAAAACTTTCCTGCTGTAAATACATTAAATCGTTTTCCGAGAGCTTCACCTGACTATTGACTTGTCCCTCTAAAAGACAAACTTGGACATGAAGCAGACATAAAAACATAAAATCTGAGCAACAAATTACAGCAGATGCACCAAGTGCTCGATCTAACATCAGATAGAAACAAAATGCACGACAATAAAATGATGATAAATAAGCAGCAGAGTGCTTTTAGGAGCAGGAAATACCTCCGACTCGGTTCAAACTGACTTCCCCTTCTTCAGCGCCGGGATGCTACATATATTATCCAGACTGCTCAGTTTCATCCCAGCATAATTCTCCCAATGGAGGAAGTTTTGTCCCAGCCATCCTTCTCTTAACTGCTTGGTCCTTTTAATGGTTGCATGGAAGCTGGAGTCTATCCCAACAATCATTAGACGAGAGGCAGGGTACACCTGGACAGGTTGCCAGGTCATCACTGGGCCAAAGCAGAAGAACAAACAGCCATCCACCCTCACAATCAGTCCGAGGGACAATTTAGATGAACCAATTAACCATACCTGCATGTCTTCTGAGAGAACCCACACATACACAGAGAGCAGAGGTGTATAAAGTAAAAGTCCTGCCATGTTTTTGGATCTACTGAAGCATTTAGAACAGATGTTTTCACTCATCTACCTGCAGTGGAGCTGAGCTAATTACATTCAGCTGGTTTAGTGACGAGTTGGATCTGGACTTTTACTTTATGGCACCTGGAGAACATCCAAACTCCAGACAGAAAGACCACTGTTCAAACCCCCGCTCAGGTGTAGGAAACGGAGCAGTACCTCAGGAAAGCATGGGGGGGCAGTGTTGTGCAGTATAGCTCACACACTACGAGCAAAAGGAACAAAGAAGGAGAAGCTACAGTCTATTTAACGGCGCTCTTAGACCGAACGTTATCCTGATCTGTTCGTTACCGTCTGAAAGGTGAACTCTAGACTCTACACTGCCCTCTGCTGGTTGCCTAGCAACCCTTCCAACTTAAAGTGACGTGCATGTATTTAAATACATCATCAGAGCATGAATGAGACCTCCGAGCTGAATCTTTCTGTCCTCTGTATGTTTCCAGTCTATAAATGCAGAACCTGAACACCTCATCAGTCTCACCTGCGAGAATCACAGCAGATGCCTGTCTCTGCACAGTACACAGGTCCGATCCCGGCCGAGCGGGCGAGCGAGCTGGCCATGGGGGGAGGTCGCAGCGAGACCTCGACCCTGAGCGGGGCAGGAGGGGGTCAGGGCATGACCACTACCCAGAATTCTCAGCGGCCCAATGCCTGCTGCTTTTGCTGGTGCTGCTGTTGCAGCTGTTCATGGTAAGACACAAGCACGCACACACACACACACACACACTCACAAAGCACACAAAGCAACATGATTTTAGAATGCGTGCGGACACACACTCTCAGAGGCGGACAGATGAGGATTGTTAAACTTGTTAGAAGCTGAAATATACCTGACTGTTGATGCAGCCTGTCATCATCTGGTCAGCAGGAAGAAGTGGATTCTGTGTTTTAATGAAGGAGTTTGTGTCAAACGTTTGGCCAGTGTCATATCTGTCTGAGTCAATAGAAGCTCTGCAAGGACCAAAGTCCACTCCAGAGACACCGTGTTTGTAGCTCCAGCTTTTCTATTACTGTAACGGATCCTGCATTCACAACAGGTTAGTCTGCCAGACTGTCCAATCGGGGTTCAGCAACTGTGTTCACACTGAACTTCTCAAACGTGTCACAATGTGTCACTCTCCATCAGAGGCAGGAAAACATGGAGCTGCTTCCAGTCCTAGTCCTGGGTGGATCAGGTCTGAGTGGTCTGGGTGGATCAGATCCTAGTGGTCTGAGTGGATCACGTCCTAGAGGTCTGGGTGGATCAGGTCCTAGTGGTCTGAGTGGATCAGATCCTAGTGGTCTGGGTGGATTAGATCCTAGTGGTCTGAGTGGATCAGATCCTTGTGGTCTGAGTGGATCAGATCCTAGTGGTCTGAGTGGATCAGGTCCTAGTGGTCTGGATGGATCAGGTCCTAGTGGTCTGTGTGGATCAGGTCTGAGTGGTCTGAGTGGATCAGATCCTAGTGGTCTGAGTGGATCAGGTCCTAGTGGTCTGAGTGGATCAGGTCCTAGTGGTCTGTGTGGATCAGGTCTGAGTGGTCTGAGTGGATCAGATCCTAGTGGTCTGAGTGGATCAGATCCTAGTGGTCTGAGTGGATCAGGTCCTAGTGGTCTGGATGGATCAGGTCCTAGTGGCCTGGTTGGATCAGGTCCTAGTGGTCTGGATGAATCAGGTCCTGGTGGTCTGGGTGGATCAGGTCCTAGTGGTCTGTGTGGATCAGATCCTAGTGGTCTGGGTGGATCAGATCCTAGTGGTCTGTGTGGATCAGATCCTAGTGGTCTGAGTGGATCAGGTCCTAGTGGTCTGGATGGATCAGGTCCTAGTGGCCTGGTTGGATCAGGTCCTAGTGGTCTGAGTGGATCAGATCCTAGTGGTCTGAGTGGATCAGGTCCTAGTGGTCTGGGTGGATCAGGTCCTAGTGGTCTGGGTGGATCAGGTCCTAGTGGTCTGGGTGGATCAGATCCTAGTGGTCTGGGTGGATCAGGTCCTAGTGGTCTGGGTGGATCAGATCCTAGTGGTCTGGGTGGATCAGGTCCTAGTGGTCTGGGTGGATCAGATCCTAGTGGTCTGGGTTGATCAGATCCTAGTGGTCTGGGTGGATCAGGTCCTAGTGGTCTGGGTTGATCAGATCCTAGTGGTCTGGGTGGATCAGGTCCTAGTGGTCTGGGTTGATCAGATCCTAGTGGTCTGGGTGGATCAGATCCTAGTGGTCTGGGTTGATCAGATCCTAGTGGTCTGGGTGGATCAGGTCCTAGTGGTCTGGGTTGATCAGATCCTAGTGGTCTGGGTGGATCAGGTCCTAGTGGTCTGGGTTGATCAGATCCTAGTGGTCTGGATGGATCAGATCCTAGTGGTCTGGGTTGATCAGATCCCAGTGGTCTGGGTGGATCAGATCCTAGTGGTCTGGGTGGATCAGATCCTAGTGGTCTGGGTGGATCAGATCAGATCCTAGTGGTCTGGGTGGATCAGATCCTAGTGGTCTGGGTTGATCAGATCCTAGTGGTCTGGGTGGATCAGGTCCTAGTGGTCTGGGTTGATCAGATCCTAGTGGTCTGGGTGGATCAGGTCCTAGTGGTCTGGGTTGATCAGATCCTAGTGGTCTGGGTGGATCAGATCCTAGTGGTCTGGGTTGATCAGATCCTAGTGGTCTGGGTGGATCAGGTCCTAGTGGTCTGGGTGGATCAGGTCCTAGTGGTCTGGGTGGATCAGGTCCTAGTGGTCTGGGTGGATCAGATCCTAGTGGTCTGGGTGGATCAGATCCTAGTGGTCTGTGTGGATCAGGTCCTAGTGGTCTGGGTTGATCAGATCCTAGTGGTCTGGGTTGATCAGATCCTAGTGGTCTGGGTGGATCAGATCAGATCCTAGTGGTCTGGGTGGATCAGGTCCTAGTGGTCTGGGTGGATCAGATCCTAGAGGTCTGGGTGGATCAGATCCTAGTGGTCTGTGTGGATCAGATCCTAGTGGTCTGGGTGGATCAGATCCTAGTGGTCTGGGTGGATCAGATCAGATCCTAGTGGTCTGGGTGGATCAGGTCCTAGTGGTCTGGGTGGATCAGATCCTAGTGGTCTGTGTGGATCAGGTCCTAGTGGTCTGGGTTGATCAGATCCTAGTGGTCTGGGTGGATCAGATCCTAGTGGTCTGTGTGGATCAGATCCTAGTGGTCTGGATGGATCAGGTCCTAGTGGCCTGGTTGGATCAGGTCCTAGTGGTCTGAGTGGATCAGATCCTAGTGGTCTGGGTGGATCAGATCCTAGTGGTCTGTGTGGATCAGATCCTAGTGGTCTGGGTGGATCAGATCCTAGTGGTCTGGGTGGATCAGGTCCTAGTGGTCTGGGTGGATCAGATCCTAGTGGTCTGGGTGGATCAGGTCCTAGTGGTCTGGGTGGATCAGATCCTAGTGGTCTGGGTGGATCAGATCAGATCCTAGTGGTCTGGGTGGATCAGATCCTAGTGGTCTGGGTTGATCAGATCCTAGTGGTCTGGGTGGATCAGGTCCTAGTGGTCTGGGTTGATCAGATCCTAGTGGTCTGGGTGGATCAGGTCCTAGTGGTCTGGGTTGATCAGATCCTAGTGGTCTGGGTGGATCAGGTCCTAGTGGTCTGGGTTGATCAGATCCTAGTGGTCTGGATGGATCAGATCCTAGTGGTCTGGGTTGATCAGATCCTAGTGGTCTGGGTGGATCAGATCCTAGTGGTCTGGGTGGATCAGATCCTAGTGGTCTGTGTGGATCAGGTCCTAGTGGTCTGGGTTGATCAGATCCTAGTGGTCTGGGTTGATCAGATCCTAGTGGTCTGGGTGGATCAGATCAGATCCTAGTGGTCTGGGTGGATCAGGTCCTAGTGGTCTGGGTGGATCAGATCCTAGAGGTCTGGGTGGATCAGATCCTAGTGGTCTGTGTGGATCAGATCCTAGTGGTCTGGGTGGATCAGATCCTAGTGGTCTGGGTGGATCAGATCCTAGTGGTCTGGGTGGATCAGATCAGATCCTAGTGGTCTGGGTGGATCAGGTCCTAGTGGTCTGGGTGGATCAGATCCTAGTGGTCTGTGTGGATCAGATCCTAGTGGTCTGGGTGGATCAGATCCTAGTGGTCTGTGTGGATCAGATCCTAGTGGTCTGGGTGGATCAGATCCTAGTGGTCTGGGTGGATCAGATCCTAGTGGTCTGGGTGGATCAGATCCTAGTGGTCTGGGTGGATCAGATCCTAGTGGTCTGGGTGGATCAGATCCTAGAGGTCTGGGTGGATCAGATCCTAGTGGTCTAACTTTTCCATAACTTTTCTGGATTTTTGTGAAGTTTAAGATTATATTTGATTTGTTTTAAGAAAAGTCGCGTCCAAACCTGAGACGTGATAACGTCCTCCTGAGCGACGTCACGTTGATGTGAAAGGAACGCGTGTCCTGTAAGGTGGCTGAGTGTGTAAGCATGTTGTGTGTCTGAAAGCCGTTTTATCATGTCAGTCTCACCATCAGGAATGAAGAGGAGAGACGGAAGCCGGGGAGGAGGAAGACGATACCAAGTGGTACCAAGATGGAAACCATACCAAACTGTGAAGCTTGGTGAGTCTTGCACCAAGACTCTGGCATATCATTACGACTGGAAAACAAACTTGGGCTTGAATATTATCACAAAGGGCCTGAATAAATAAAAATTATCAGAGTGCATTTTTAATACTATGACATACTATGACACTGCATTGTTTCAATCACTGTGCAAGAGAATGATGATACTACATGGACTTGAGATGCAGAAGTAGATGACACCACAGGTGGACCTAGTGAACCTAATCCACCAAAAGCAACTTAGTTTTTCAGCCTGGCATTTAGAAGACGGATGATGGTATGTATCCCTCAAGCTCATCAAAATAAACAACTTTCCTTCCTCTAACAGCACCAAACCCTCGATGGAGGAGATCCGGATTTGGTCCCAGTCATTTGACAAGCTGATGAGGAACCCTGCAGGTCGAAACGTTTTCCGGGAATTCCTGCGAACGGAATACAGCGAGGAAAACATGCTGTTCTGGCTGGCCTGCGAAGACCTCAAGCAAGAAGCCAACAAGAACGCCATTGAGGAAAAGGCCCGTTCCATATATGAGGACTACATTTCTATACTGTCTCCAAAAGAGGTAAAGTTGAGTCAGAAAAGGATTAATCTAATGGATTTCTACTTTACAGGATGTCAACTATAAATAGCATGTAATTAGGTTCATTGAAATGCATGCATTTGCTTATTTTTCATGTTTAATGAAGAGCATTTTTGGAGAGCGTATCGTGCCCTAAAGCAGCTAAAGGTATATCCAAAACCTTAAGTTAATGCGAAAAATGTAAGACATCATCATGACATGAAGCTGCAGATAGCAGAATTTAAGAGTGGGGTAAGAGAGTTCTGTAAGTTTCCTGGTTTCAGAACAGCTGATTCAGATAAACGAGCTACTGAGCAGAATTTGATCAGCCACCGAAGGTTACTCAGGTGTGTTTTAGCAGGAAACAAATCATACTGCTGGACCGACCATGTAGACCGACGATCAATACATCATGATGAGAATCTCCCGTTCCACCTCATCACCATGAGAATCTCCCGTTCCACCTCATCATGATGAGAATCTCCCGTTCCACCTCATCACCATGAGAATCTCCCGTTCCACCTCATCATGATGAGAATCTCCCATTCCACCTCATCACCATGAGAATCTCCCGTTCCACCTCATCATGATGAGAATCTCCCGTTCCACCTCATCACCATGAGAATCTCCCGTTCCACCTCATCATGATGAGAATCTCCCATTCCACCACATCATGATGAGAATCTCCCGTTCCACCTCATCACCATGAGAATCTCCCGTTCCACCTCATCATGATGAGAATCTCCCGTTCCACCTCATCACCATGAGAATCTCCCGTTCCACCTCATCATGATAAGAATCTCCCGTTCCACCTCATCACCATGAGAATCTCCCGTTCCACCTCATCATGATGAGAATCTCCCGTTCCACCTCATCACCATGAGAATCTCCCGTTCCACCTCATGATGAGAATCTCCCGTTCCACCTCATCATGATGAGAATCTCCCGTTCCACCTCATCACCATGAGAATCTCCCGTTCCACCTCATCACCATGAGAATCTCCCGTTCCACCTCATCACCATGAGAATCTCCCGTTCCACCTCATCATGATGAGAATCTCCCGTTCCACCACATCATGATGAGAATCTCCCGTTCCACCTCATCACCATGAGAATCTCCCGTTCCACCTCATCATGATGAGAATCTCCCATTCCACCACATCATGATGAGAATCTCCCGTTCCACCTCATCACCATGAGAATCTCCCGTTCCACCACATCATGATGAGAATCTCCCATTCCACCACATCATGATGAGAATCTCCCGTTCCACCTCATCACCATGAGAATCTCCCGTTCCACCTCATCATGATGAGAATCTCCCGTTCCACCACATCATGATGAGAATCTCCCATTCCACCACATCATGATTAGAATCTCCCGTTCCACCTCATCATGATGAAAATCTCCTGTTCCACCTCATCATGATGAGAATCTCCCGTTCCACCACACCATGATGAGAATCTCCTGTTCCACCTCATCACCATGAGAATCTCCCATTCCGCCTCATCACCATGAGAATCTCCTTTTCCACCTCATCATGATGAGAATCTCCTGTTCCACCTCATCATGATGAGAACCTCCCGTTCCACCACATCATGATGAGAATCTCCTGTTCCACCTCATCACCATGAGAATCTCCCATTCCGCCTCATCACCATGAGAATCCCCCGTTCCACCTCATCACCATGAGAATCTCCCGTTCCACCTCATCATGAGAATCTCCCATTCCACCTCATCACCATGAGAATCTCCTGTTCCACCTCATCACCATGAGAATCTCCCATTCCGCCTCATCACCATGAGAATCTCCCGTTCCACCTCATCATGAGAATCTCCCATTCCACCTCATCACCATGAGAATCTCCCGTTCCACCTCATCACCATGAGAATCTCCCGTTCCACCTCATAATGATGAGAATCTCCCGTTCCACCTCATCACCATGAGAATCTCCCGTTCCACCTCATCACCATGAGAATCTCCCGTTCCACCTCATCACCATGAGAATCTCCCGTTCCACCTCATAATGATGAGAATCTCCCGTTCCACCTCATCACCATGAGAATCTCCCGTTCCACCTCATCACCATGAGAATCTCCCGTTCCACCTCATCACCATGAGAATCTCCCGTTCCACCTCATCACCATGAAAATCTTCCGTTCCACCTCATCATTATGAGAATCTCCCGTTCCACCTCATCACCATGAGAATCTCCTTTTCCACCTCATCATGATGAGAATCTCCCGTTCCACCACACCATGATGAGAATCTCCCGTTCCGCCTCATCACCATGAGAATCTCCCGTTCCATCTCATCATGATGAGAATCTCCCGTTCCACCTCATCACCATGAGAATCTCCTTTTCCACCTCATCATGATGAGAATCTCCTGTTCCACCTCATCATGATGAGAACCTCCCGTTCCACCACAAAGCTGCTTTGCTGGATGTAGATCTGGTGACTGTGGAGCCGTTGGAGGACAGTGAACTCATCGTCATGGTGGAGATGATGTGAGCTTTGTGACATGGTGCATCATCCTGCTGGAAGTTTCCATCAGAAGATGCTACACTGCGCTCATAAAGGGATGGACATGGTCAGCAGCAGGACTTAAGTAGTCTGTGTGAGACATATAAGCCATTATTACTGGGTTTACTGGTCATCATGAGGTCAGATAACCTGAACCAGTTTTTTTCTTTTTGCTCTCCGTGTTGACCGTGGACATCATCTGCTTGACTGCAGCTAGTTTAAACTCAATGTGTTTTTAACTGCGCCTGCTTTAAGAGTGCTGGAGGCTCTTCTGGTCAGACTTCATCACTGGTAGCTTGTTTTTATGTACAGTTGCCTACGTGTGTGCGTGTGTGTGTGTGTGTGTGTTTACAGGAAGCTATAAATCGCTGCTCTCATCACCTTCTGGCCGTTGATTCTTTTTATAGACACACACATACCAACACACAGTATAACCCGGAGAAATCCAGACATGCGCGTTTGGCTGAGAAGATGGCTGTCTTTCTGCTCTTCTGACCTTGGTTCGATGCCTATTGGTGTGTGTGTGTGTGTGTGTGTTTGTGTGTGTGTTTGTGTGTGTGTGTGTGTGTGTGTGTGTGTGTGCATTTTCACTAAGTAAGAGCAGAGGGAAAACATGAGCAAGAGGTCGTCTTACTATAAATATCTGCTGGTTTCATGGCAGTCGGTCTGAGTGTGTGTGTGTGTGTGTGTGTGTGTGTGTGTGTGTGTGTGTGTGTGTGTGTGTGTGTGTGGGTTCATGCTGTAAATCTGCAGGTTTCTGTTATTAAACCTGCTTTCTGCAACAAGTTGTTGTTAAATTAGCTTGATATAAAAAATGCTGATGGAAATGAAACTCATTCTGAGTTTTCTTGTCTATTGTTCAGTCTAGCTCTTGTGTTGGTGTGTGTTGTAGCACTGGGTTGATTTTTAATGATTTCTTTGGGTGCTGATGCAATTTAAACTGCGATTGTTCAGTATTGCAGATTTTTAGTTTGCTTTTTAAACAGCAGACCTGTAAAAAAAACTGCACAACGACCAAGTTTACCAAGATTCATTCAACAGCAGTATATCTGAACCAGCTGTGTGAACTTAAACTCTGGTTCCAGAAGCTTGAACTGTAAATAAAAGTGCTGGTTTGAGTGTCTGTTGTCTTGCTGCTGCGCTACGATTGGCTGTTAGCTCTACGTTTACCTCGGTGGGCGGTAACATTAGTCGTGTTACTGTCGTACGCCACATGTGCTTTACAGTTTCCAGCTTTCCACATGTCCAGCTCTGCTTTTCCCTTCAAAGCTATAAATGTGTCCAGACTTTTGACATAAAATGTTAGGGTGGAGGATTTATTTCTGCATATTTCTGCAGGTTGTCGCTGTTCTCCGTCTTCTGTTTACGTGTTTTCTAAAACTGATCCTACGTCATGTTACTAGACAGTCGAAGAGAAACATTTCGCCCCCTGCTGGTAAAACGTGGTAACTACTTCTCCATCTGGCATCTAAACATAGAAACATTTAAAACTGAAAAAAAATATAAATATTTTTGACCAAAATAATCGATTTAAAAATTGTAAAAGAAAAAGACACTATTTTTATGTGAATGGACTTTTTTCCCAGGCTCAGTGTATCATGTTGGGTTTCCATGTGAATGAAGCATGGTGTATGAATTAAGTTGGCTTCTCTCTGCTGGACGCATCGCCGTGGAGAGAAACCTTACAGCCTAACAGCAGGAGGCATTAAAAAGCAACTTTCAAAAGACATAAAACAAGACAAATCAAGAAATAAAAGCTGCGCCGTGGGGAGTCCGTTGTTTGGATAAAAAGCGACAAATAAAAACGTTTTTAACCTGATTTAAAGCAGCGGAGAGATTCAGCAGACTCTCACAGTGTTTGTTCCTCATGTGAGGAGCAGAAAAACTGAACCCTGCCTCCGAGTCTTGTTCTGACTCTGGAACCAGGACGTAGACCGGACTCTGATGGTTGGTCTAGAACAAACCAGAAGATCCTGAATGTATTTGGTCTGAAACCATTCAGTTCTTTCCAGCAGACGGGAAACCAGTGTGGAAATCTGAGGACTGGAGTTCTATGATCCAGTTTCCAGGTCTTAGTGAGGTCCGGATCAGCAGCGTTCTGGACTAACAGCAGCTTCCTGATGGACTTTAGGGAGACCTGTAAGGAGACCAGTCGTATAAATCCTGCTGAGTCATCAGTCCTTTATTCCTCCAGATGTTTGTGATAAAGGCGATGTCACATCGGTCTTCATGTGACGCTGAAGTCCAGGTCTGAGTCCAGGACTGGACCAAGATCTCAGACTTTGTTGCTCGTTTTAGCTGAAGCTGATTTTAATCCCAAAAACTGTGATTTCAGTTTGTTTTCATGAACAGAAGAACGTTCTGGAACATCCGGTCGTTAACCTGATCGGACTTTAGCCTCCTGGTCAGAGGATTATTTCTGTGTCGTCAGCATAATTATGATCCAAACTCCAATGTATTTCTTGTTCTTCATCATTCGAGCGGATGGGGGGGGGTGTAGATGTTGAACAGCAGGGGTCCCAGAGAGCAGCTTTATGGCTGCGTATCGATCATAGAGCACGACATATCGCGTCTTATGATGTTGGCTTCTGAGCAGGAACGTGACTCTTCTTCTCTTCCAGTTAACTTAAGTCCGTTTCCCTCCAGGTGAGTCTGGATGCCCGGGTCCGAGAGGTGATCAACAGGAAGATGCAGGACCCAACGCCTCACACGTTTGAAGACGCCCAGCTGCAGATCTACACACTGATGCACAGGGACTCCTACCCACGATTCCTCTCCTCCAGCATCTACAAGTCGCTGGTTCACGGCGGCTCCCGTACCTCCTCTGAGTCCTAGTCCCAGACCAGTTCCACTTCCTGCACTCCCAGGACTGATCCCACTCCTCCCAGTCCGCTTCTCTCTGCCACCTCAGTGTTCCTGTCCTCATCTCCAGTTACTGCCAGGATTTTCCACAGTTCTCCCCTCAACCTGCAGAAAACTCTGTCTTCTGGGATGAATCCTTCCTTTTTCTGTCCTTTTTTAACCCTTTCAGATTCTTAATATTCTCCGTTTTTCTTATTAAATTGTTCGGAAATTGAATCGATCCAGAAATTATTTTGGCTAAAACACCAAATATTAAACACAAAATGTGGAAATATGTGTTAAAACTGAGTCAAAGCTGATTGAATTAATTTAATAACCCTGAACTGGATGAAGAAGGAAGGAAAATGGTAATAAAAAAGAAGAAAATGTAGTTTTATCTGCCAATGTTGATGTCTTAGTAACGTGTTTTAACCTCATTACTGGACGGATCATTTTCCAGTTAGAAACGAACCATTTCTGCTCCGTCATGCATCCATCTTGTCATGCTTCTTTCTTTCTTTCCTCTTTCATCGCCATCTGTCCCATTTCTTTCCGTCTTCTTCCCACCCAGCAGCGACGCGGCGGGAAGGAAAGCAGTTTGGGATGTTAAAGTATTTTTCTGGGAGACGTTCATGACGACGTTGGGAGAAACATTCATCTGTGCCATGAACGCTTGGTGGATTTTATTTTTTTTTACCAGTTCTGCTCTTTCATCTCGCCACCATCCAATCACCGTTCTGATCCAGCTGAAGGTGGACTTCCTGGACCTTCCTGCACATCTTTGCCTTGTTTCTCCTCCTGATCAGGAATGAGGAGAAAAAACAAGGGATGCGACATTGTTTCCTCCTCTTCATCTAGTTTCCCTACTTTCAACTGGAAACCACAGGGTGCTCCCATCATCTCCGGCTCCGAACGCCTCCAGTTTGCTGGATCACTTCTAAACAGATGAAGGAAGGACGAAGTCTCTTCCTTCTGCTGATTTACGAAACAAAGACAAGACTTCTATTTTTTAAACAGAAACTTTATGGAACATTTTATTTGTGTTTTTTTCCACACCTGGATTTTATTTTTGCAAGAACGGGAGAATTCCTCGGAGACCGTACCGATCTTCTCCCAGCCCCACCGACACTGCAATAAAGCACTGGAGTTTAGTAAAAACACACACACACATACACACTTCTGGTATTTGTGTTACTATACTTACAAGGTTTGATGGATTTTTATTTTCTTTAAATTCCATATAAAGAATAGAGCCGATATGTTCAGTATCGGGATAAAATTGGAAAACTTGCGTTTGGATGCTAACGTGTAGCGACAGGACGTGAGTTTACGAAGTCGTGCACCTGTCGGCTTCCATCGGTACAACTCCAGTTGGAATTATTTCATGGCCTGTGAAAACGCCTAAATTGCAGATTCTGCACGCCACTTCGTGTTGCATGCAGGGCGTTGCCATGGATACCCATGCATCTATCAATTAGCAACTACTTAATCCTCTAGTTCCTCCTAAATAGATGTACTTTTCAGTTGAATTGGGTCTGATTGGTTTGTATAAGGCCTTAAAAAAAGAAAACTTACTGTAAAATAACTTAGGCTTTAATGCTCCCAAAACAAGACTAAAGGTGTATTTTAGTTCAAACATTAATGCTTTTATAGGATTGTTTTGGTTAAAGGCTTAAAAACAAGCAGTGATAGAAATTTCACGTTTGTCTAATTTATTCAGGAACAGTTACAGACGTTTTAGACAAGAGGAACAGATTCTCAGGTTCCACACTGTCCATGTACATCATTCATATGATGATGAACCTCTTCTTTATCAGTTTGGCCACTTTAGGCCCATTTATGATCTCTCACTACGTTCCAACAACATCCTCATACTTCCATGTGTTTTTATTATGTTGCCATTGCTAAGTCAGTTTATCCGCTAGAGGGCATTGTTCACTTCCACGCTGTAACATCGGTTGGTAGAGATAACGCTCCACTATAGTAATTAACTACAGTCTAAAAACACCAGAAGAAGAAGAGTAAAAGTCCAAAGGTTTTTGCTGTTCTGCTCAAGTCCTTCAGGTGTTTTTTATTTGGTGGTTTCTACATCCTCCTCTTCTTCTTCTCTGGTTTGTTCCTTTCACTGGTTGTGTGTCAGCTGAACATCTCAACACTGCCTTCATGATTTCTGGTGGTATTACTACGTTTTTTACCTCATGATTGACAGCTAAAAGCTAAAGCTCCTGGAAGACTGACTAAATAATGCAGGAAACTGACTGTGAAACTGTGTATCCATCATTTGCATTGAGCATAACTAAGCCTTAAGCATGGCTGTATAAAAAAAAGATAGGCGGAGCCTCCATGACGTCACCCGTAGGTTTCTGAAGAGGTGAATTGGAGCGCAGTGGGCGGTTCCTACCATCGTCATCTTGGCAGCGCCACGTGTGTCGTCTTTCCCAGAAAATACAAAAGATGGCAGAGATGGAGCTGAGAGGGGGGCTGTGAGCGTGGGGGTGGAAGATTGACTTTTAGCAAACTCCAAACTGCCTGTAGCTAATACCTTAACCGAGCTAACCGAAAGCTAACGGAGGTAAGCAGGCTAATGCTAAGTCACGTTGTTAACTGGTTAAAAACCGCGGTTGTTCTACGTTCTTCTGACTTGAAGTGGGAGATCGCGTACCGGTCAATCAAAAGGACACGCCCCTAAATATGTCGAATTTCAAGATTAAATTACTTTTAAACAGGCGAGTAAGAAAAAAATTCACTCCCCCCACAGTTGTCATGAAGGTAAACCTGATCTGTTAAACCTAAAATGGATTTTTGAACCAGGCTGTAAACATGTTTATTCCTGCTGTAAACATGTTTATTTCTGCTGTAAACATGTTTATATCTGCTGTAAACATGTTTATTTCTGCTGTGAAGTTGGTCTTTTTAACATGGGAGTCTATGGGTATTTGCAGCCCCTAGTGGATGAAGGGGGAACTGCAGTTTTATGTACTTCTGCATCGGCTTCAATTTTAACCACCGGCGGTTGCTGCTTGATCTTAACAAAATCAGACTGGTTAGATTATCATAGTCAATATGTTGTATAATTCTGTCTTTTATCTGCAACTTCTTTAGGTTTTTCAACTAAATACGATCTGCTTTCTTTTCAGAACGTCTTATTTCGATGTTCCGAAGGAAAAGTTTTTTAGAAGGTATCAAGCAGGACAACGGTGTCCCTATCGTTGTTTGGCCTGTTAGCCTTCACTTATCTCGATCAGTCATCTCAACCTAAACTTGCCACCTAAATTTATTAAAACTCAAATTATAATATTTCAATATTAGAAGACGGCTACGTTGAATTGAGACATCAGAACGTAAGAAAACGGCCTGTAAATGGAGCCTTAATCGAGTCATTTAAATGCTAGTTTATTTAGATTGAAGTGTCAGATGAACTCCATATCCATGACTGTGCTGGCGCTAACTGTGATAACAGGACTTTTTACATGTTTATGTATAAATATACAGTTATTCGCTGACTGTACTAAGCAAGGAGGCATCATAACTTAACATATTCGCCTGAGGTTTTATAGGCGGGGCCCAATCACCATCTCCTGGTTTGACTCATAACGACATTTCAGCGAGATCATTTTGGAAAGGAACAAGATTTTTCTGGGGGAAATTTTTTCTCTGTAAAATTCTTGTTTGTGTGGAAATGGCCTCAGTTTGCAGTCAACACGGAGATTTATGTTGCCCAATAACTAAAATATTAATTTATCCATTCATTATCCTATCCCCTGAATCCGATGACGGGCCGCATGGAAGCTGGAGTCTATCCCAGCAGTCTCTGGGCGAAAGGCAGGGTACACCCTGGACAGCTCACCAGTCCATCGCAACTAAAATTATAAAGAAATATTTTATTTAATGCTCAGCATAAGGAAAGCCCTTTAAGAAAATAAGAAAAGCAAATCGCTTGTATTTACAGCAAATAATGTCAGAATGAATGTAGTACAAAACGTATCCACCAGGGGGCAGAAGAGAAGTCTCGGTTTTTACCATAAACAAACATTGAATTCTGTTTTTTAAGTCTTAAAAAGCAGCTATATTTCCTCAAAAACTGCTTGGATAACATTCAGCTGTAATTTAGCTGCTTTTACATGCTTGTTAGAAAGTTTCACAATTTCTTTTTTTATTCTGATTAAATTTTAATTTCAAAATTGGGAACATCAGATTTATAAGCAATAGGAGCCAAAGATTATAAGATTCCTCCTGTCTTTAAAAAACTAAAAAGGTTCCCGTAAGTATAGTAATACAAGTATGTACATATTACACACATACACACACACCAGGGTGGCCTACACAGGCACTGCTGCTGCTGACCTCTGCCTCTGTGACCTCTCACCTTTGACCTCACCACTGTCTGATGCCCACATGGATGACTGCTCCTGATTGGCTGCAGGAGGCCACGCTGCTGATCTGTGGTTGGTCAATTCAGGAAAAGGGGTGGAAGCAAATCCCAGGTGCAAAAACACAAATATAAATAAACAAACAGCTGATAAAATGTGTCTGAGAGACGCTCACACCCAGTGCTTCATGGGAAATGTAGTTTGAGGAGAACAAATGTCTGTAGTTGAGCACGGAGGCAGAGATGAAGATTTTAAAGAAAAAAGATGTCTTCATCAGACTGGTCACTAAGAATGCATTTATCTTAGTATCATTGATGTTATTTATTTTCTATTTTGTTAAAACTGTGATTTTAATTGTACATAAATAAACAGGAACCTTTGAACATCTAATTAGAGTTTTTTTTCTTTATTCTTACTTATCCCAAACGTCTCCCACAGTTTCCATGTAAACCATGTACCTGCTCTCTGGTTAACAGAATAAAAGTTCCTGGAACGGAGTGGAATCATGGCCCACAGCAGGAAAACGTCTCATACGACGTAAATCAGAACTTCTGAGAAGCAGGTTTTAACCACTTTGACATGTGAGGTGCAAGGCTGTGGAAATACTAAGACAGCAACAGCCAACCAACCGTCGCACACTGAAAACATCTAGATCTGAGCCCTCACCGGACACCTTATCAGGACCACCGGGTTGGACCCCATTTCCCTTCAGAACACCCTTAATTCTTGCCTTTACAGTTTAATCAACTCAAATTAGTAAGTTATTGTGCAGAACTTTACTGGTTGTCTGTTTAATTAAACTCAGGTGTGTTGGAGCAGGGAAACCTGCAGGACTGCAACCTGGAGGACCGACCTGAGCAGCCCTGGCAGTCTGAAGTGTGAAAACTGTTTTTAAAGGTATACAGAGGATTGTAGCGGTACATGAAGGTATAGGGGGTGAGGGGTGTGTGTATGTGGGAGTGTGTTGAGGCATGTATGTGTGGGGGTGTATGTATGAGGGAGTGCGGTGGTGTATATGCGGGGTGTGTATAGAGGATTGTAGCGGTACATGAAGGTATAGGGGGTGAGGGGTGTGTGTATGCAGGAGTGTGTGAGGGGTGTTGGGGTGGAGGTTTAGGGGACTGTGATAGTACATGAGTGTGTGGGGTGTAGGAGGTGTGTGGTGGTTTATATGTGGGGGGTTTATGGGGAGTGTAGTGGAGCATGAGTTTGTGGGGGGTAGGGTTGTGTGTAAGGGGGAGTGTGTTAGGGCATGTAGGTGTGGGGGTGGAGGTTTTGGGGAGTGTGATAGTACATGATTGTGTGGGGGGTTGGGGGTGTGGATGAGGGAGTGGTGTGTGTGTGTGTGTGTGTGTGTGTGTGTGTGTGTGTGTGTGTGTGTGTGTGTGTGGGAAGGGGTAAGGGCTTGTGTGTGGATAATCTGGTGTTAAATGCATGGGAGATAGGGGTGTGTATATAGAGGAGTATTGAGATGCATGTGTATGGGGGGTAGTGGCCCGTGTGTAGGGGGGAGTGGGGGGGTGCATGTGTATGTAGGTGTATAGGGGGGTGAAGGGTCATGATTATGAAGGGGGTAGGACTTCAATGAGAGAAGTGGGGAGTTGTGGTGGTTTGTTCTAGGGTAGGTAGAATGAGAAGGGGTGTTTTGTGGTGGGCAGGGGGGGGGTGGGATGTAGGGTTTTGGAGGTGGACGAAACTTTTGGCCGTGTATCTGTTAGAATGGGTGTGTATGTGTATAGATGTATGTGTGGGTCTGTAGGTGTGTGTGTGTGTGTGTAGATGTGTGTGTATACCAGGCTGATGGTGAGGGGGTGTGAATGTGTTGGTGTGTAAAGGAGAAGGGAATGCAACATGTCTCTGGGTGGGGGCGTCTCCTAGGGGTGTGGGGGCGGTGGGCCCTTGGTCTGTCTCTCCTTCTCCCGCCCCTCCTCTTCTTTGCCCCCCCCCCACTTTTGCATGTGGTTCGTTGGTGCCTTCTGGGGCCGGTGGCGGCTCCTTTATTGGTGTTGCTGAGGGCCCTGGTTGTTGGGGCAGCTGCCCTTGGCCTGTCCTGGCCTTCGGGGGCCCCGGGAATGGGGGACGTGCCTCGTGCCGCAGGTGGCTCATCTTCTTGAGGGAGGCACGCTTCCCTCGGGACCTAAATCCCCGGACCCCCCTCCTTCCCTTCTTCCACCACACACAGGCAGGGCGTTGGGAGGTGGACACGTTGATCTGGATGGTGAGAGAGGCCATCAAGGTGGTCTCCATCGCTGCACCCAGCATCGGTTCACCTCCCAGTTTTAATTACACTTAGTCAACATAACACAAAAAACACACACTGACAACACATGGACATATTTTGGGGGGCGGGCCATGCAGTGTGCGGTGGGCGGGGCTGTTTTGGTGGTCCCGCTCCCAACATGATGTGGTTACTTCTTCCCAATTTTAATTGCAAACAACACACACTTCACAATCATTCATAAGCTGGGAGGGAGAGGGTGACAATGGGGTCCTGCCACGCCCCTATTTCTGGCGCTGTGCCGGAGGAGTTTGGGCGGGGGAGTGGTGCTGTTCAGGGGGCCTGGGTCTGGGCTGGCCTGGCGGGGGTGGGACTGCTGCTGGCCCTGGGTGGTGCTGGATCGGCTGCATGTGTGAAGTGGTGGGGGGGCGTTGACAGGGGTGGGGGGTAGTTGTGGGGCCCTGATCGGGGCCCTCCTATCCTCTGCTCCCCCGGGGGTATCTCACAGGGGACACGTTGGGAAAGAAAGGTGAGGGCGTGCATGATCCAATGGATGAAGTGGTGAATGAATGTGTGTGTGTGTGTGTGGGTGCGTGGGTGCGTGGAGGGTCTTGGTGCTCGGGGAGCGCTGCTGGTGCACTGGGGTGCGGCCTGGCTGCCGCTCGGTGGCGGTCTGGGGATCCCGGCCCTCCGTCGGTGTGGGCAGGGCCCTCTGCCTGCGGGGGTGGGGGGTTGCTTCTGGGCTCTTGGGGGCCGTGGGGCCCACGCTCTGTCTGCCCTGGGGGGCCGGCGGGGCCGGTCCTCGCTGGTCCGGGCCTGCTGGGGCCTGTTCCCCCTGACTGCGGGGGACTCTGGCTGGGACCCCCCTCTGCCGCCTCCTGGGTCGGTGCATGGCTGGCTCCGGGGGGGGGCGGTTGGGGTCTGCGCCTGGGGATGGCTGCCGATGGCCCTGGTCTCGGGGGTCCTCCTGGTGTGCGTCTTGCCTTTGTGTGACCACCTTTTCCGGAACACGTTCCACTCTGCATGTTCTGCATGTGACACAGTCACCGAGTCGTCTGCAGGTTTATTCACTAACAGCAGCTAGTTTTCTCATTTCTGTTTGTTTTTCATTTATATTTAACTTTTTACATTCATAGTTTAGTTACTATGATCTAAAGTATGTGTATGTATATGTGTTAATACTGGCGAGTGCGTATATGTTTGTACGTATGTATGTATGTGTGTTTGTGTGTGTGTATGTATACATCTGTAGGTTGTTTTCTTTCTTTTTGTTTTTGGGTTATTTTTTAGGTTTTTTTTTTCTCTCCCTTTATCTCTTTCACTTTTCTTATGAGGTGTTTTTTCTCCTTTCTCTTTCTGTCTTTCGTCTGTCCTCTCTGGTCCAGCAGTACAAACTCTACAATTCAAACAACAATACAAAATAAACATAGAAATAAAATAAAAATTCAGAAAGTCAAGGGGATCATTATATCTATAAAGCTTCCCTTGGCAGAGAAAATTTGCTCAGCAGAACATCCAGACCATCATTCTGCTGCCTAAATGCTGGACAAGACAAAAAAAAAAAAAAAAAAAGTACACCGAGGAAGAAGTACTGACCTCTAGTGGTAGAGATGGGCATAGCAAGGATTTTTCATCCCAAGCACAACAAACCGTTTTCATGATTTCTGCATGTCAGTCACACAAGGTCGAAAGTTTGTAGTGCATCGAATTCATCCATTTTCAATTAATGCAAACTATTTTTTGTTGCGCAGAACCAGATTTAAAGAGGCAAAAGATAACAGAATCACTAGAGTTGCTGAAGGTTCTTCTAACCTGCCAAAAAAGTCTCTGAAACACCTTTAATCCCAGTATTGTCGGCTAAACAAGCCCAGCTGGCCAGTGGGGACAGAGCCAGCTTTGGTTGTGTTTAGGTGGATTTAAAAATCCTTCAGTGGTATTGGACAGTGAATCCGGATGGTCTCCATGCTGTGCCCAGTTTGACATACAAATATACAGGTGTTTCCATGGTAACGAGCAGGTCATCAGAATCTTCCAGGTTGTCATCGAGCCATCAAACAGGCCGAAGCGGGGACATCAGAGACCTGCAGCTCTCGTTTTTTTTTTTTCCTCTGATAACAGAATAAAAATCTGCTTCTGGTCCTTTTATGTTAAGAGGTGGAGCTGAGAGGGGCTGTGAGCGTGGGAAGGATAGCGAACTGTGACCTGCCTGTAGCTAAGAGCTAACCCGGAGATAACAGGAGCTAACCAGCTAACAGAGGTAAGCGGGCTAAAGCTAAAGCCTGTTACATACTCCACGAGAAGCGAGAACTTTTTTCTTGTTCTCGAGGCTCCGAGAAGAAAATGACGTCATTTTCTTCTCGCGGACGTGTTTGAGGACAGTTCTTGACACACCGGGCTGGCAGGACTTTTTTCTTGCGGGGCTGCGAGAAGTATCGTGTGATTGGTCGGACATTGGAGGTGGGCGTGGTTAACACAGAGAAAGCACGAAGCGGAATTGCTGCCTCCGTGTGTTTGCTGTTGCCGGCAAAACGGATTGTTTTGATAAAACAGCTTATCGAGGTGGTGAGAAAGTACGAACATTTTTACATGTGGCATTAAAACACTCGGACCCAGCCGCATGCACGACCCGCCCTGCCGCGGACGAAGCTGCTCATTAAATATGAAACTGAGAGCGGAAACCTCCGCCAAGCACAATGTTAAAGAATCCTTTTAAAACATTCCTGGATCCAAACGGTGATCCGGATCACCACCAGATTTTAATCAGTTCTTCATTTTTACATTTGCAACAACTCTTGAAATATTTATAAAATTCCTCCGTAACCTTTTAAGTTATCTTGAGCAAAAAGACGCCGGGAAAACAACCTCCTCGGCGGAGGTAACAACCGGGTTCATTGCACATAAAACAGACATCGCCTCCCGCAGTGACCCCTCCCCGCTGCAGACCTGCTTCTCCTGGAGGATGTATGGACCTGCCGAACAAGACGTTTTTTCTTGTTTTTGCAAGAACTCAGTTCTTGTTCTCGTGGAGTATTAACAGGCTTTAGTCACGCTGTTAACCAGCTAATAACTGCAGTTGTTCTAAATTCATCCTTCTTGAAGCGGGAGCTTGGACAGATGTCAATCAAAAGGGCACGCCCCTAAATATGCCAAACTATGAGATTACTTTTAAAAGGGCGAGTTAGAAAAAATTCACTCCCCCCACAGTTGTCATGAAAGTAAACCTGACCTATTAAACCTAAAATGGATTTCTGAACCAGGCTGTAAACATGTTTATTTCTGCTGTAAACATGTTTATTCCTGCTGTAAATATGTTTATTTCTGCTGTAAACATGTTTATTCCTGCTGTAAACATGTTTACTTCTGCTGTGAAGTTGGTCTTTTGAACATGGGAGTCTATGGGGATTTGCTCTGTTTTGGAGCTCCTAGTGGATGAAGAGGGAACTGCAGTTTTTGGCACTTCTGCATCAGCTTCACGTTAAACTGTCGGTAATTGCCGGTTGAGTACAGCGATGACTGCGCTACAGGTAACAACCATCTTATTCTATGGTTTGGTGTAGCTACCATCAAGCAAAGCGGCTTCTGCAGTTTTAAAGCAGTTGTTCGTTCATTCAGACACTGTAGTAAAAATCACATATATTCCATTTTCCTGTAATTTAACTTCGGTTTTGCAACACGTTGTACCTTTAAGCTCTTGAATCACTTTCTGAGACTGTTACTTGAAGAGTTACATGAGAAGTGACAGTTAGTTTGGTTGTTTTGAGTAATCACACACTGACACACTTCAGCTCAGCTGTTTTCACTGATGGACCTGCATCACTGCCGACCGCCTTTACACAGGCTGAACGGTCCACGGTCCAGATACTTCCCTTACTCCCAGTGTTCTTCCACCAACAAACCACAAGGGACAAGAGAAGCCTTGTCCAAAAGCCACAGAGACCATAAACAACCTCCAGTACTTTGGTAAAGACTAGCTTTAACTGTTAGCTTCTCATAGCACAGCACTTAGCACATCTGGCAGCTTAAAATAATCTAAATAGCGTACCTACTGTTTATTATTTACTAAATTTTTAACAAATTCATAGCTTAACTATGGGTCAAAAAGTCTGTTCGCACATCAAAAAGCTTAATAAAATCAATCAATTTGCTTTTCAGTCCATTTCAGGCACTTCTTACATATACTTTGGCATTCAGATGTTTACTGCATGAACTCATTTGCATATTTAAAACATGTTTGAACACAATAAGGATCTGTGCTGGTAATTTACAAAGAATTTTCTTATTTAAAATTAATCAAGTAGATCAGCACTTAGATTTATATTAATGTGAAAAAATGCCAGGCAGTAGTTCCACCTTTGTCCGACAAACAGATTACATCGCATAAGACCTGTATATTTATTTGCAGTGTTGTGTACTTATTTAGACGCTTTAGGCCAGTGGTTCCGATCCGTAGGTCCCTGATCCACCAAATGGTACAGATGTAAATTAGCGTAATGCTAACTCTGGTACAATGCATCATATGGCAAAATCATTTGGACATTTCCTCACATGAAAACTGCATCATTTCTGCGTTTTTAACTTTTTTTTTATTAAAAACACGTTGCTGTGCCACTCGAACACAGAAGAAAATTTTAACGTAGCAGAAGAAAGATGGCATATAAAAGTGCGACGTTAGCAGCTCATGCTACAGGCTTTTTATGCTAGACACTGACAAAAGGACAGTTTTGTCCGTATCCTGCATCAGTTACGCTCGTAATTGGGTCAGTTTTTAAAGGGCTTAGTTATACATCACTTGATGCAAAAAAACAATACCACCAGAAGCCTCGGGGGGGCAGTGTCGAGTTGTGTAGCTAACACACACTTGTGAAAGGAACAAACCAGAGAAAAAGGGGAACAGCAAGACGACATCGCAGAAATCGCCAAATAAAAAGTACCAGAAGAAGTTAATCGCAACAAACTTTGAGGTTGTCTTCTTCTGGTGTTTTTGGACAGTTGCTAAACTTAGCAGAGCGTTACCGCGACCAACCGGTGTGAAAACATGCTGGTGAACTCTGAACTCAGTTCAGCGGGCAGTGTTAATGTAAAAACCACGGCAATGTAAAAGAGGTATGGAAGTGTGAGAACAGCGACGTAGGACAACGTTTGAAACAGACGTACTCATTTACGTACGTAAGACTGCGAGCGACGTCTTGTTTAACAAAGAAACGATGTTTGGACTATAACTGGAAGTTGCATCACTACATCGGAAATGGACTGAAAATTATAGATGTTTTTTCCAAATATCACGTTTCAGATCAGATTACAGTAATCTGATTGCTTGCAGGTATCATTTTAATGGTTAATGGTAAAAAAGGTGATTTATCTTTTTTCATCCCATTTAGCCTCTTTAACCACTTCTGACAGCTCCGATTTGCTTTTTATAAAACCAGTTTCTTGGAGCTTCTTCTGCTTCATGCAACCAGCCTGCAGCCAGACTGCGCTGGCTGCTTGCAGCCTGTTTTCCATCCAGGAAGATGACACCTAACAGAATGTGGGATGTGAGACACATCGTCTTCCTCCCCCCGCTTTCTGCCACCTCTCTCCATGCTCATGTATGGGAAGAGCTCCGTTTGGTTTCCACAACAAACACAGTGGGAACGTTGCGTCTTCTGCTCTCTCACCACTTTTCATCGCCTCTCTGCTTTCAGATGTGATTTGCTGAAATATCTTGTGAACGAGGCGTGAGCTCAGCGCTGAAACTGGGAGAAGCGAAAGCTTTAAGATGTTCAGAAAAGGTTTTTTAAAGCTAAACTCTGTCGCATTAACATGCCAGGTCACTAAATCAGCATCTCCAAACGTGTCCAAGAGGAATCTGAAGTCTCCACAAAGTGCAGCGTCTCAGAGCAGAAGCAGAAAATGACGTACGAGTTCTTCGTTTTGATCCAAGAGCAACTTTAATACGTCAGAGGAAAATGTGGCAGTGCATCAGTTTTCCGGCTTGCAGCTTCATTTACCTCCAAGAAATAAACTCAGTGCTCCGTACGAAACAAACCAAACTGATAGACAACAAAAAACACGTTACAGCTGTGAATATTAAATATAAAAAGAAAGTTTACAAAATAAATTATACATTTTTTAATACATTTGTCTTTGAGTCTTTGATGGAATAATGTCGACGTGGGTCTTCAGCAGAACTGAAAGAGAAAAACAGAAAACTAAACTTTGAGTAACACGGAAACCAGCAGGAAACTCAGAAGAAATTTCTATTTGATGACATTAAATCAGGATAAAAAGTAGAAAGTACGAGCTCAGATTCACAGCTGGAAAATGTTTGCAAATTATTTCAAATCAAAATCAAACTTTATTTGTATCGCACTTTTAAAACAAAAGCATATCAAAGTGCTTATTAACATAAAAATAAAGTTTCACACTTAAAAAACACACATGCACGTTACCTACACAAGCACACAACCCAACCCTTCCCCTGAACATTCATGCCTAAACAACAACTTCAGTATTCTGTCTCTATTTCTAGATCTATATCTATATTTCAGACTCAATATTTTGTTCATCCTGTAAAAGATCCTGGAGGGTTTGTACTTCTGTCTGTTTGTGTGGAATGAGGTGTGTGTGTTTAATTTGCTGCAGTGTGAAGCCTTTCTAGATAGTTTTACTGTAAAAAGCACTTTGTGCTGCTTTCTGCATAAAAACAACATTTTATAGCAGCTGTTTTATCATTTATAATTATTATAATCATTTAATAATGATGGAATTTCTCCTGTGTCGTTTTTCATTTCAAGCTGTGAAGGTTTTGTTTCCTGCTGTAACGGAAAGTTTAGCAGAGAAACGACGTCCCATCATGTAGCAGAAGGAACGTGCTTCCTCTTCCTCTCATGACTTCTGCTTGAAGCCATGAAGACACGAGGAGGGAGACAGAAGGAGGAGGTGAAACTTCAGAGCTGAGACGATGGACAGGAAGCCAGATCTCTGCTGCCATCTAGTGGCTCAACAAGCACATGGAGAGTTTTACATCTGGAAGATCTGGACTGCAGCAGACCAGTTCTCCTGTTCCACCATCAGGATGTGGTCCTGCTGGACCAGTTCTCCTGTTCCACCATCAGGATGTGGTTCAGCATGGTCCTGCTGGACCAGTTCTCCTGTTCCACCATCAGGATGTGGTCCAGCGTGGTCCTGCTGGACCAGTTCTCCTGTTCCACCATCAGGATGTGGTCCAGCGTGGTCCGGCTGGACCAGTTCTCCTGTTCCACCATCAGGATGGGGTTCAGCGTGGTCCAGCTGGACCAGTTCTCCTGTTCCCCCATCAGGATGTGGTCCAGCGTGGTCCTGCTGGACCAGTTCTCCTGTTCCACCATCAGGATGTGGTCCAGCGTGGTCCGGCTGGACCAGTTCTCCTGTTCCACCATCAGGATGTGGTCCAGCGTGGTCCTGCTGGACAAGTTCTCCTGTTCCACCATCAGGATGTGGTCCAGCGTGGTCTTGCTGGACCAGTTCTCCTGTTCCACCATCAGGATGTGGTCCAGCGTGGTCCGGCTGGACCAGTTCTCCTGTTCCACCATCAGGATGTGGTCCAGCGTGGTCCAGCTGGACCAGTTCTCCTGTTCCACCATCAGGATGTGGTCCAGCGTGGTCCAGCTGGACCAGTTCTCCTGTTCCACCATCAGGATGTGGTCCAGCGTGGTCCAGCTGGACCAGTTCTCCTGTTCCACCATCAGGATGTGGTTCAGCGTGGTCCTGCTGGACCAGTTCTCCTGTTCCACCATCAGGATGTGGTCCAGCGTGGTCCTGCTGGACCAGTTCTCCTGTTCCACCATCAGGATGTGGTTCAGCGTGGTCCTGCTGGACCAGTTCTCCTGTTCCACCATCAGGATGTGGTTCAGCGTGGTCCTGCTGGACCAGTTCTCCTGTTCCACCATCAGGATGTGGTCCAGCGTGGTCCTGCTGGACCAGTTCTCCTGTTCCACCATCAGGATGTGGTTCAGCGTGGTCCTGCTGGACCAGTTCTCCTGTTCCACCATCAGGATGTGGTCCAGCGTGGTCCTGCTGGACCAGTTCTCCTGTTCCACCATCAGGATGTGGTCCAGCATGGTGGAAGGTCTTCCCTGAAAGAGACGTTGTCTGGATGGGAGCAGATGTTTCAGCATTGACGGAGCTTCCCAGATGTGGAAGCTGCCCACGCCATCGGCACTAATGCAACCCCATCCCATCAGAGATGCAGGCTGATAACAAGCTGGATGCTCCCTCTCCTCTTTAGTCTGCAGGACACGCCGTCCATGCTGTCCACAAACTATTCCACATCTTCATCCAGGTTTCCACTCAGAACATTTTAAATGAGCTTTGGTCCAGAGAAGACGGCGTGTTTCTGGATCCTCTTCACATATGATGGAGCTTTAAGCTGCATGAACTGGGTGGTTTCTGGGACAAATCATGTCTGGTTTAATTCAGCCTACAGAGACTCCTTCTGATTCTCTGAATCTTCTGATGATAACCCTGTGAATGCTGGGATCTCCAGGGTTTGAGGAACTTCTTTTCCCCACAGCGTTTATCCCCAGTTTGTCTCAGACTGGTGAAGTCTGTCTTTCCATCTGGGAGACTCTGCCTCTCTGAAATGCTCCTTTTGTCACTACTTTTCCATCCTCTAGTTGCTCCTGTTGCAGCTTCTTACAGACGGCTCATGTTTTCCATCAAATGATAAAATGTCCCTCAGCTGACATGTTTATGTCACCCCACCCTCTCTTTCCTCTCGTCTCAGCAGAGTTGGACATACATGCAGCGGTTTTCTGCGTATTTTGACAGATTTCAACCTTTTTTCATGCTGATGTCTCTTCTCACCTTCCATCGGTTTCCACAGCTGTTACACAAAACAAAGGTCGTCATTGGCTCGTCAGAGCTGCGAATCTGCACCTGGACCACAGAGCAGAGGCGTGATGACGGAGTGGAGAGCGGCCAAGCCTTCCGGTCGGCCGGTCTTACCTGCGAGTAGGTGCAGTTCTTTCCGTGACACTTGCTGCAGATGAACATGTCCGTCTCCGTCCCTCCTGTCTTGGACAGCTGATGCTCTCTGATGGATTCTTTGGTCAGAGCTTCTCTGATCTGCTTCAGCTCGGCACTCGCCATCTCCTGGTTTCATACACACACACACACACACACACACACACACACACACACCTGGTGCTGTCTTCCAATCCACATGAGGTTTTCTCCTCTAATAGACTCGGTTTACTGGAGGATCCGGTTAACTGGTCTCGGTTTACTGGAGGATCCGGTTAACTGGTCTCGGTTTACTGGAAGATCCGGTTAACTGGTCTCGGTTTACTGGAGGATCCGGTTAACTGGTCTCGGTTTACTGGAGGATCCGGTTAACTGGTCTCGGTTTACTGGAAGATCCGGTTAACTGGTCTCGGTTTACTGGAAGATCCGGTTAACTGGTCTCGGTTTACTGGAAGATCCGGTTAACTGGTCTCGGTGTAATGGAGGATCCGGTTAACTGGTCTCGGTTTACTGGAGGATCCGGTTAACTGGTCTCGGTTTACTGGAGGATCCGGTTAACTGGTCTCGGTTTACTGGAAGATCCGGTTAACTGGTCTCGGTTTACTGGAGGATCCGGTTAACTGGTCTCGGTTTACTGGAAGATCCGGTTAACTGGTCTCGGTTTACTGGAGGATCCGGTTAACTGGTCTCGGTTTACTGGAGGATCCGGTTAACTGGCCACATTTCTCCCCTCGTTCTGCGAGACTCTCAGCTTTACAAACCATCTAAACCAGTCTGCAGAGTTTCCTCTCCAGTAAAAATCACATCAGGCTGCTATTTGGAACAACAGCGCCCCCCGTTGGTGTAAATACAATAGTTTAGATAGTAATGCAAAGGATCATGGGTAATCCTCATCATTGACATCTGAAGTTTAAAGAGGTGAAAGTAGATCTTTGTTCGCTAAACTTCGCCGTGTTGATCCGATTTTCCATCCAACACCTTTTACTGTTACGGGAGAACGTCGTAGCCTCGCTAGCTAACTAAAATACGCTAACGTCTTCTAACATTGGGTCCACAACACGCAGCGATCTTCTGCTGCTCCTTTTGAACGAATGCAGGAAATAAAATGACTCAGAGTAGCTTCAGGTGAAGCCGTACGCCATACTTCGATCCATCTATGTCGGACAGAATCCTTCCTCCTGTTGACGGGATGGTGGCGCCACCGAGTATGCCGAAACTATGACAGGACGTAGCAGGAGACTGAAATGACCAAATACAACCAGGAGATGTCAGGCTGGACTGCTTTTGGAGGCTCCAGCTTCTTTTCAGTCGACCCGAACAAAGTTCAGTTTTTATGGAGAGTTTGAAGACACACAAACCAAGTTTCCCCAGCGATGACTCAACCGTGGTGGTCGCCATGGCTACCTATTCAGCATGTCGAGAACTAAGATCATTTCACATGGAAAATTTTTCAAACATCTTACTGGATCCTGCACTGACCTGCAGAAGTGCAGCAGCGGTAGGATGCTCTGCTGTCCGACTGCATGTGAATGCAGCATGCAGGATGTAGCAATGAGGAAAGGGACGGAGCCTAATTAAACGCCCACAGCATAGTAAACTACGTATACAGCCAGCTTTTTGCGTGTGAAGTCTGGAGAACTGAGCGCTAGTTGCTGATCGGCCACTTCACACTTTCAAATAAAGATATTGATGAGGAACAGCAAACGCTCTGCAGTGTTAGTGAACAGTGCTTAAGCTAACGCTAGCGTGAGCTAATGCTAGCGTGAGCTAATGCTAGCGTAAGCTAATGCTAGCGTAAGCTAATGCTGGTTAGCGGCATATTTTACCAGCTAGTTTCAACTTCAGATGATCCTGTTAAAATATTCTTCCAAAAAGTGAAATCCAACCGAGGAGGAGTCAGTTTTTGTTGATAACAAACAATACCAGTTAAACCAGTTCAGTGTTAATGTTGGAATGGGCCATGCACCAGTTGGACCCCAGTTTTGGTTCAGAACCCCTGTTTCCCTGCTCCAACACACCTGACTAAACTAAGTGTGTCATTATGAGGAAATTGAATAGAAGCTGTTGGATCTTCATCATTTGAATCAAGTGCATTGGAGCAGGGAAACATCTAAAACTTGCAGGATCGACACACCGCTTTTTTCAGCGTGGCTTCAGACTTTTTTCCTTCTGTGTCATTTTGTGAAGCGACTTCATAACGCTACGAGCTTTGAGCTTTCCTGAACGCAGGCGCAGGACGGCCAGGAAAGTCCGACTGACCTCGGCCGTCATGCAGGCGATGCGTTGAGGCGAGATGCTTCCATGCAGGACGTTACGGCGCAGCTCTGGGTTCTTCTGGTCTTTCAGGTTGGAGATGCGACTTCGTAGGCGGCTTTTGTACTTCATGTCTGTTGACTGAAACTCCTGGAAGATCTGTGAGCACGATGGACAGTTAAGGACACGAAGTTCTCCCATAAAACAAGGACACGTGTTATATCTGGGGACAAATCAAACCGTCCATGTTTTTCCCGTTAATGCAGCATAAAATGTCCTAACTAATGAAAAACGTCACTTATAACTTGAATCTTATCCATCAAAACTCTACATGATTATCAGCTCTGAGTCTCTGCCGTCTTTAACTCGAGTCATAAAGCCACTTTACCTCGATCTACTCTCAGAAAATTAAGTAAATGTTCCCAAAATAATGGGTTATGTCCTGTTTGTAGATCGCGTGTAAAAGGATATGCTCTTCAATTTGTGCTGCGAGGTGTTGGCAGTCGACGCCAGCGGCCTTGTGGTCATCTGAAACACAGAGACGTTGGTGAAGCTGCTCTGCTTCATCCCAGTCGGGCAGAAATCTTCGTGTGAACCGTCTCTTCCTGTGTCGACGCAACGCAGACGCCTGTTCTCACCTCCAGTCTGCAAGGCGGCCACCAGCAGCTCTCGGCTCTTTTTCCGGACGCTGTCGGGGGTGACGGGGGCGGGAGGGAAGGAGGTGACCCGCGAGGGGAGGGTGGGGTTTGTGGGAGTGGTTGGGGCTGAGGGGGCGGTCTTACTGTGAGAGGGGTGAGACGATAGAATGAAAAGGGCCGTAAAGACGCCATGAGCCGGATATTTACAGGCAAGTTCTCGTCACCTTTCCTCACTGCTGCCGCAGTCCTTCATGGTGGATGAAGACCGCACAGGAGAACCTTCCTTCTTCTTCTCGTCCTTCTCCAGCTTCCCTTCTGAACCATCTGAGGCATGAAACAAGACTCAGGCATAATGCATCATCATCATCATCATCACCAAACAGCTTTAAAATTTTTAAAGAAGCTGCAGTTTGACCAAGCAGGGCTGTTATTGGTTAGATGTGCGACTGGGTGAGGATTACTGCAGGGGGGGTCTGCATTATAGGTCTGCAGGGAACACCTGACCTGTATTTGTTTGACCTCGCAAATTCCCAACTTCCTGCTTCACGTTAACCACGCCCACCTCAAACGTCCGACCAATCACGATACTTCTCAGAGCCCCACGATAAGAAAGTTCTGCTCAGCTGATGAATTGAGAACAAGACGCACGCCCGACCACATCCACAGGGACAAAATCATCTTATTCTCGTGGCCTCGAGAACAAGAAAAAAAGTTCTCGCTTGTCGCTGAGGATGTAACGAGCTCTGATCTTTGTCCAGTCGGAGGTTTGTGATGTCGCTATGCCAGAATCTCACACCTCCACTCTGAATTCTCTGATTTTCTCATTTCTGAGGAGTAATTATGAAAAATATGGACTAGTTGACGCAACAATCGTTTTGCTTTAACCAGCAGCTGGCAGTAATGTGTTACTACCGCCACAAGGTGGCAGTAATTCACCAATCTGGCAACACCTTAGTGTTGGCACAAAGTGTGTAAAGTAGAGAGATTTAAAGATAAAGAGAAAACATTTGATAAACACGCAGAAGACAAAAAAAAACATCTAAAAGTTCTGTGTAGGTCGAGTTTAACCTCTGAGAGGTAAACCTAGCATGTAGCATACGTTTATCGTGACTTCGTAGAGTCATCTGGCCCATATACTGACCAGCATTGTGTCCAGATGAAGTATGTTAGATGTATAAACACACACAGACACACACACCTACCCAGCAGTTTCTTCCAGGACTTGATAAGAGCTTTGGCCAAAGTCTGGACCTCCTCGTCAGAACTCTGCTTCCTCACTGCATTCACCGACATTCCAACTCTGGTCGACTACGTCAGAAACCAGGAGCGACCGAGCGAAGAACAGAAACAAAAACTGACTTAGAAAACACGACAACGGAAACTTGTTTTCCTTTCAGTAAACCGGAGTTCTTACGTCCACTAACAAGGCCAGTTCTGGAACTGGACTGGTCTGTATCTGTGTAGGTCAGTTGGGGTTAAATGACGTGTTGCAGCTGAAACATAATGCATTATTATCCAATAGGAAGCTCATGTCTGTCTGTTTAAATCCAGTCCTAGCGTGTGAAGGCGAATTTCAGCCAGTGGATGCTAGCAGTGTACAGCGAGCTCGTCGTCATGTTTCAGATGAGATGATCTCTGCGACGAGGGAATGACCACGCCACGTCCAAAATCACTCAATCACCTTTCTTCCTCATTTTGGTGCTCAGTTTAAACATCAGCAAGTCGTCGTCATCATGTAATGAACCTGGATCAGTTCAGGGTCGCCACATCCTTCCAGCCAGTGTTTACGCTCATCCTGACCTCTAACGCTACTATTTAAATATTGGAGGTGGCGCTGCATCGAGAACTACTGATGGAAAAGATGCAAAGAAGAAGAAAACTGGCTCATCTATTGGTATAAACAGGACAACATCCACATGGAGCTGCATGAGATCCCAGAGGTTTCGGGTTGATCCTATCAGCTGTTCTCAGTGTGACGGCGGAACATTTCTCCTGACCAGAGCCACCTGTCGTCCCAGAAACATGAATGTTTTGTTTCCTTGTAGTTTTTAGTTCTCTTGAAGCGAACCGTGTTTGAAAGCAAAGTAGAATTCACTTCTACGATCCGAACTGGTTTGAAAGGTGACACCTCCCTGTAAACTTTCCAGAGGCAATTCCTGGTTCAGACAGTAAAAGTCCAGTCCGGCAGCTATTCCCACCAGTCACCAAACCAGCTGAATTTAATGAGCAGAGTTTATTTGCCAGGTAAACGAGCCTGTTAGTGAAAACACCTGTTCTATATATACAGGTAGATCCAAAAACATGGCAGGACTTTTACTTTCTGGACCAGGAAATGCCACCTCTGCCTAGCACACAAACAGGACTGGAATCAGCTGTTTCAGATGCCTCCTAAGAAGCCTCCGCTTCCATTCAACACCGGAACTTTCTGTGGAAGTTTACCTGGACTGCTGCACGTTAACATCTCTGTAAGCCAGCCAAGAGAAGCGCTGCAGAATGGAGGGGAAGTTACTGACCTGCAGAGTCTCCAGAGACATCTTGGTGTTCTTCAGCTCCCTCAGCAAATCAAGAGCACCGTCCTGTGAACAGAAAATATTCCACATTCATGTCTCAGACTAATGTCACATGACTTTACTTATGTCAGGAACTCCATATCCACTCTCATATGGCGTCCCACAGGGCTCCACTTCTGTTCTCCCTCTATTTGCTCCCACTGAGCCGCCCACCAAGCTCAATTCAGCTCTTCAGAAACCTATGGGTGACGTCACGGACGCGCCGCCCATCTTTTCATATACAGTCTATGGTGCAAACACTGAATTGAGAACATAGACTGTATATAAAAGATGGATGGAGTCTCCGTGACGTCACCCGTAGGTTTCTGAAGAGCTGAATTGAAGCTCGGTGGGCGGTTCCTACCATCACCATCTTGGCAGGGGCATGCGAGTCGTCTGCCCGGAAAACACAAATATGGGCAAAGAGGTGGAGCTGAGAGGGGGGCTGTGAGCGTCATGGTGGATGATTGACATCGAGCGAACTCCAAGCTGCCTGTGGCTAAGAGCTAACCGAGCTAACCCGGAGATAACGGAAGCTAACCAGCTAACGGAGGTAAGCGGGCTAATGCTAAGTCACGTTGTTAACCGGCTAAAAACCGTGGTTGTCCTACGTTCTTCTGACTTGAAGCGGGAGATCGGGTACCTGTCAATCAAAAGGACACGCCCCTAAATATGCCGAACTTTGAGATTAAATTACTTTTAAACGGGCGAGTTAGAAAAAAATTCACTCCCCCCACAGTTGTCATGAAGGTAAACCTGACGTATCAAGCCAAAAGTAGATTTTTGAACCAGACTGTAAACATGTTTATTTCTGCTGTAAACATGTTTATTTCTGCTGTAAACATGTTTATTCCTGCTGTGAACATGTTTATTTCTGCTGTGAAGTTGGTCTTTTTAACATGGGAGTCTATAGGGATTCGCTCTGTCTTGGAGCCCCTAGTGGATGAAGGGGGAACTGCAGCTTTATACACTTCTGCATAGGCTTTAGTTTTTGCTGCCGGAGGTTGCTGCTTGATTGAGACACAGCCCCTCTGCATCATCATCATCTTCCCTGGTTTCCTCCTTTCTCTGGCAGTGCTGAGTACAACTCAACACTGCCCCCGTGATTTCCAGCGGTATCGCTCTGTTTACAGCGTCAATGACAGTAGCTTAGACCCTTAAAAACGGACCAAATTGCGTGCTTAACAGACGTATGAAACTGTCCATCTGTCTGCATTTCCTTCTTCTGCGCTGAGGAAAAACTGGGCATCCATCATGGACAACTCCACCCGATGCAACCTGCTGTCGTGGCCTTGAGCAGCTCTATCACTGGAAGACTTTATGATTCCAAACCTAATGCAAAACATGTAGATGTTCACTATAGTTGTTCCTGTCCTTTCCGTTCTTGTACATAAATGTCCCCATTGTGGGATTATAAGATACACAACTTATCAACTTATGCATGAAGATATGAAAGCCTGGATACTTTAAATTTAACGGTGGTTATTTGTTTCACACATGTCCGAGAATAAAATAAAATAAAACCAACAAAGAAAACAAGCAGGTGGACAGTCCATCACAACGTAGTTTTTTTCTTCCCACTGTCGCCAGTGTGCTTGCTCAGGATGGGAGATTGAGTTGGATCCTCCAACTTTCATTATGTTTTTCTTCTCTGTCTGTAAAGCGTCTTGAGATGGCATTGTCGTAATTTGACGCTATATAAATAAAGTAGAATTGAATTAAATTGAATCACATTCAAACACAAGGTTTTGTTTCATTTCATGTTCAGAAAAGACTAATGGAAATAATCATTAAACCCTCCATCAAAACAAACTCCCTTCAGTTGAATCATTTCTTCCATGACTGAACATTTATAAAGTAGATTTTATTTGAACAAACTTGACTCTGGAAGTTTAACATCTGACTCTGATGCATCAGCTGTTGGTGGGATGATGAGAGAACTGGTTCCAGGTGCGCCAGTTTTCTGACCAGTGGCTGATGTGAACCAACACCAACATGATCAGACTGAAACCATTTCTGCTGAACAAACAGACCAGTTCCAGGCCGTGTTTCCAGAACTTTCCCCGCAGTTGAAGGTAAACAGCTCATCACCTGATGTTGCAGCAACTCTTTCCACTCACCGTGTCCTTCTTCTGGACCATTTTGTCCAGTTTTTTGGCGATGCGCTCCACCTCCTGGTCTTTGGCCATTTTCTGCGCCGGTTCTGCCGCTTCCAGGAGGAGAACATCCACCTGGATGGAGTCTGAACTCTCTTCTGTCTCCTCACGTTCCGCTCAGCTGCTGCTTGCCTCTCGTTTGTTGTTGTGACACTGAGGGATGATGGGAAATGTAGTTTGTACGGTTAGCTTCACTCTTTAGAGCAGACCTGAGCGCTGTTTCAGGAATCTGATTAAATAGGATTTACACACAGAATTAATCCCTGATTCGGTTTCCGATAAAAAACATTAACGCATCAGTTACCATGGAAACGGATTTTGCGCAGCTGACAAAGCTGCAGTAGTTCCTGAAACAAATTAATTTACTGGATAGTTTTAAAATGATTTCACCCGTATTTTCATCCAGTCTGGTGTTCTTTGAGCTTTAATAATTATTTAGCAATAAAATGAAAAAGCAAATTACTTCTTATGTGTAGTTTTCCAGGTCCGGTTTATCAGATCTAGTTCCTGCACTTCTACATCTGATCAGCTGCATTTTAGGACGTTTATACTGATGCAACTAAATGTAAAATTTATTTAAGATACAGATGTTCACAAATATTTGGAGTTAAATTACCTTCACTTGGGTTAGCATTAGGGCTGTGACGATACGCTTTTGTCTTGATTCGATTACGATTTTTTTTGGGTGTCAATTCGATTTAAATAGCAATTCTCAAGATTCTTCAATATTGATGATTTTTGTAGATTTAAAAAAAGAAGAAAAACTTTCTTTTTGCTAGTATTTTTGTCTTGATTTTAGTTAGGAGAAAACAACCCAGTAGCCAGATCATCATTCTGCTGCTATAATGCCCAAGAAGATGAGTAAAAAGATCAATAAAACCAATAAAAATGACAAATTTTTTTATTGTGGATTAATTTTATATAACTGAAAAACAAAACTTTTACAATCTTGAAACAAAAAAATCCAGATTTTCGATTTGATTTTCCCACCTCTAGTAAGCATCATGTGTACAAGGGTCAGTAAGCAAAGCATGAAATGTAATTCTGCATGTTCTCAGGAACCAAGTTTTAGATCAGATGTTCCCAAACTTTTTCTGCATGGTCCTCTTTTCATGAAAGCAGTAGTTTTTTTTTTTTGTTTGTTTGTTTGTTTGTTTGTTTGTTTTTTGTTTTTTTTTTCTTTTAAAAAAGGGGGTGGGGGAGTAAACTCTTTAAACTATAATAACACAAAAGAGCATCCCAAAGTCTTTAATATATAACATTATATGTTATTATAATAACATCATTATAAGAAAATTTAAATAAGCCTTCACGCAACCAAACATATAACCTAACCAGATTAAAAACAAAGACCTATTCTTTTATGATCTCTTACAAAATCACACAGAAAAATCACACATTTAATTAGAATCGAATGAAAAGGTTCTCCAACAACTTGTTGCCATCTTCTGCACCTGCCTACAAATGAGGCATTGATTTGGATCTGGTGTGTTGTGCCTAGGGAAACAGTAAAACCAGCAGGGTGGCAGCTCTGGAGGACTGGAGTTGGAGACCCCTGCTCTGGAGGACTGGAGTTGGAGACCCTTGCTCTGGAGGAAGGTCGCAACCCTGCGTGTAGTGACCCAGTCTGGCCACCAGGTGTCGCCGTTGCAGAGTTATTAGGTTTGCTGATGCAGCTGCAGATGAGGCCAAATCCAGGACTGAGCTGGTTTTTATCTTTAATTCTGTTGCTGTCAAGCAGGTCTCGTGATGAAAAAGGAAATATTTCTAAAAGTACAGGCTTAAATAGAGAAATACAACAATGTAAACAATCAAATCTTTAGTTTGAACTGAGATTGAAATAAGCAGCAGTGATGATAAGGATCAGTTTCCTGGAACTCAAAGGAAAGTAATGTAAAGTTCTTTGTGAACATGTGCATTTTCAACATGTTTTATTTAGATTTAACTTTAATCAACAAATTCCTCCATCTGTCCACTGAAATATATCTTAACACTTTGAAAGGTCACTTACTCCTGTTGACCAAGCCTCACTGAGGATCTGATGCGATGAAAGTCTGAAACTATATGTTCAATAAATGTTCCACAATCTTTGCTCCGAAGCAGTAATTCCAACATGTAGCATACCAACATGATGGGGAAAAACTCAGCTAAAAGACTCTACCAAACAAATAAAACACAGTTTAAACCCCAAGTAATTATATAAGAATATAAATAATATGAGATTATAGCTGAAGCTCTTAATTGGACAACCTTTGCAATCCAAAGAGCCATTTTTATCTTTTGCAAAAGGAAAAACATAATGTATGTAAAAAAAAATCTGCTATTGAACACTTTCTGTTTTTAGGAACCACAGTTTTAACTGTGACATGGATAATGATGCAGCACTGCGTTGTGGGGTGTTTAACTGAGATGGAGAAGCAACATCACCAGTGTGGTCGTTTGTCATGGTGTCTAAAAGATACTGAAAAAGCAGTTTGAAATACTTGTAAAGTCAAATAAGTTTTCCATTCTTGACCAAATGGATGATCTGATGGTGGATGCTGGTTTGGAAGGTAATCCAGAGACACCGGCTCCAGGAGACAGAAGCCTTCTTCAGCACAAACTGCTGATGTCAAAAAGGTTACGATCATAACAATCAGATAATTCCATCAATGTAAATGCATCAGCTAGAACCTCTGATTAGACTGATGTCAACTGGACAGACTAACCATTTGTCCATGTAAAGGTAACTTGTGGCATCTGTTCAGCTGATCAGCAGCCACCCAACGCTGAGAGACTTGTTTTCTTCCAGGTCGTTCCATGATGTAACCGAGTTCCACTTTACACACCTTGTCATGCGCTACTATGCAGACATGAAGCAAGACACACATGAAGATATCGGGAAAAGAGAGAGAAATAAAGAGAAAAGGTACAGAACAAGAGATAAGACAAGAGCAAAGACCAGACTGAGTTTTACTGGCTGGAGAGAGCTCAGAGTAAAGGTAGGATGCAAGATGGAGGCTGGATTAGTCATTAATAGGAAGCCACGCTTTGAGTAAAGGTTCTGTAGTCTGTCTTAACATGATGGCATGTTTCCTTTCATTCCAACCAAATAAAAACAAATCCTTTCACTAAACCAAGAAAAGACAACAGTGACTTTAACACAAAGCAGGATTGGACAGAAAGTTCCATGTCTGTCGTGTAACACACAACAGATTCTCCACCACGGCCTGCTAGCAGCAACATGCTGAGACTCTCTCTGTTTGTCTAAATTTAAATCAGACCCTCTGAGTAAATAATTCTTCAGAAACTTTCTTCTTTGGGCTCAGTCATTCTTCTGCAGCCAAACATCTCCTGCAGCCAAGCATGTTCAGAGCAGAGCTGGCAGGAACATCAACAGCTGCTGTGTGAGATAGCTGCCAGAGTGCAGAGATACAGCTCTTCTTTAGCTTTTTTTCCTTTTCTTCCTCCCTTTCTCCGCCCATCACTCCTTCTTCCTCCCTTTTTTCTTCCTTTAGCCCATCCATCTCTTGCTTCCATGTTTTTGTTTGCTTTATTTTTACTATCTTTACTCTGTTGATCTAGTTTATTTCCTTTCCTTATCGTTTCATCTTTCATTCTTGGCCTCCAATCGCTCCCTTTCTCATCTTCCTTATTCTTCATCCAGCATCTTCTTCATTCTCTCAGTTTAATTTCTTCCTGTTATTTCTTTTTTTTCTGACTTTTATTATCATGTTCATCCCTTTATTTTACATCTGATCTTAATTCCTTCTGCTCCAGTTTTGTCTCTTCTTCCACTTGGTTCACATTTCCCTTCTACCAGCTGTTCTTCTCTTCTTTTCCACTTATTTCTTGGTTTAAGAAAAGGAACTGTATATTTTGTATTTTGGTAAAATTTTCCACTGAACTGTGCATTTTGTTTAGTAGACATTTGATGGTGTCTCTGAGAGTCCTGTGGGAAGTGGTTCAGAAGTACGGGGTCTTGGAGCCCCTGATGTGGGCAGTTCGTTCCTCACCATCGGTGTCAGAGTCTGGTCCACATTGCTCACAGCAAGTCTGATTATTACCAGTAAAGTTGCCTTTTAACACCAATTTTTCGAGCACAGTTGTCAAAGTCCAGTCCTGATGGACCTCTATCCCACAGGTATTTGTTGTTTCCCAGATGCAACACATCTGGCTGAATTTAATAAGTCATTGTGAGAAACTTGACGAGAAACTTTGGATCCATTTGATTTGAATCAGGTGTGTTGGAGCAGCGTTCCTTGAGCAGCAGAGTTTGACAGTCCTGTTCTAGAGGCAGCCGGATTGTTGAAAGGATTTCGGTTCTGTGGTCTCTGCTTTTGCTGATGATGTGATCATTTCCTCCATCTAGCTGTGACCAAATCCAAAACCACGGTCTTCAGTCGAACATGGTAGAGTGTTCGCTGCGGGTCAGGAATAAGATCCTGATCCTAGCAGAGGAGTCCAAGTATCTTAGCATCGCCTTCAAAAGTGTGGGAAGAATGGGTCGGACTGGTAAGTGGATCAATGAGACGAGGGGAGGACCATGTAGAGCAGAAAAGCCAACCAGTCGGTCTACATTCATACCTTCACCAAGGTTACGAGCTTCAGAGTGACCGAAAAAAATGTTTTAACTGTCCAGTTCGACATAATTTTCTGTGTGCTTTGTGGTTCTAAATAGTTCACGTTTGTTATCCACATCTGAAGCAGTTAAAAAGCTGCTATAGACTCACTTACCAATAGTGAGGAAGAATGAATCAAGTCCGAACAATACTTGGCAAGCCCTGTAAAGGAAGTAAGAATGGCTCCATCCATCCAACAGAGAGGACACTTCCTGTCTGAGGCCATAACTGGCAGTGACTCCATAGATGTAGTACGAGTAGAAAGGACACTTCCTGGTGCTGAGAGAGGGTCAACCTGAACAGCACCAGATTAAGGAAAGTGGGCTCTTCCTGCTTCAGATGAGTCCCCATAGATTTAGTTAAAGCAGGGGAACGCTTCCTGGCGTCAGAGGTTACTTCAAATGAGTCGATATATCAGGGGAAGGGTATTTGTGCTTCTTTTGATCTAATAAACAACTACAGTAATGTCCTTTTTAGACCATGACTTTACCGTAAGTGTTAGTAGGTGAAGCAAGGCAACTCGGAGGCAACTCAGCAGATTTCTGTGGTAACCCAGACCCACCCACATCACCTCTTTTATTACGTCTTCACTGCCTACAGTAAAATGTTATATCGCCTTTGGAGCTTTAGTCATTACTTTCTGAGCATTACATGTTCAGGCCTCCCAGTATATTTCTGACTTGCCGGATCTGAACTCCTCACGGTGCATCCATCGCTCTTTAGACCAGAGCCTCCTGAAAATCCCAAAGACCCATTTAAAACCCTTGTAGACCTGCTTTTCAGGCTGTGACCCCCAAACTCTGTAGTGCTCTGCAGATGTTTCTCCACGTGGTCAACTCCGTTGACGCTTTGAAAAGAAAAGCTTTTGGTTGATGTCTTTTTGTAGTTTATCTTATTACATTATTAGGAGTAGTATTGTACCATTTTATGTACAGCACTTGATTGTTTATCTGGACAAGCACTTTAGAAATAAACTTTATTTACTCAGTTTTAATTTTGGGGAAGGAAAGCCAACTATGGAGTGGTTTGCAGATGAGTCTGAAGTGGTGGGAATAAGCGTCAGCTGATCAAAGGACCAATAATTCTCTACTCAAAGAACAGATACGGAGCATTTCATCTGCTTTCTGCATCATTTGTCTGCAGAATTTTGTCCATTTTTGGGAATCTTGCAGAATCCTTATGTGCGCTGTTGTCAGTTGACACAGAAAACTCCACCGGAAGTCACAGGGGGTGGGTTTGTATAGCTGACACACAACCAGCAAAAGCAACAAACCAGAGAAGAAAAACAGAAAGAAGACGCAGCAGAAACCACCAAATAAAAAACACCTGAAGAAAAAGAAGTTGAGAAAAGCAGAAACATTTTTTATTTTTCTTCTTCTACTGATATTTTCGGATGGTTGCAAACAACTTTAAAGCAGTGCGTCACCACTGCTGACCAGTGCCAATACGTGGAAGTGAACGCAGCACAGCCACTGGTGGACGAACTGACCAAAAAACAACGTCAAATTAAAAGTTACATGCGAGTATGGTGGCGGTGATGTATGATAAGGTTTGAAACGGATGTAAACTTCAACTTCAGGTTTATTTATGTAGCACATTTTTTGCAACGGCAGCTGCCCAAAGTGCTGAAAAATAAAGGAACAAATAGTCCACAATTTAAATTTACACGCTTCTCAGTAAAAATAAAGTCTAGAATAAAAAACTAGAATAAGAGTGAAAATAAAACACACAAAGGACAAGCTCAGTTTTGATTAAAAAAAAAAAAAAAGAAAAAAAAAAAAAACTAGCACAAAAAATGGGTTTAGAGTAAAGACTTGAAACCAGAGACAGACTGGGCAGCTCTGATGTGATGAAGAAGGCTCTTCCACAGTTAGGAGCAGCTACAGAGAAGTTCTGTCAACCTGGATTTAAGTCTGGCAAACGGGACCGTCAGTAAGAGCTGTGAAGAGGTCCTCAGAGTCCTGGCTGGAGGATGTAGGTGCAGCAACTCTGACAAGTACGAGGGAGCCAGACTATTTAAGGCTTTAATAACGACAGGGGTGATGGGACCACATCGTCTTGTTCCTGTATGGAACCGAGCCGCAGCGTGTCGCACAAGCTGCAAAGTTATCTGGTCGATGCCATAATAAAGAGAGGTGCAATAACCTGTGCAGGACTTAACAAGCAGGTGGATTACTTTTTCTAGGTGTCTCTAGATGTTGTCTTTTCTGTACGAAGAGGAGCAGAAATGGGTGTTAGCATGTGTGATACATCACACTATCCCCAGTTGTCGCATGGTGGCGAGGGTCGCAAACACCCATGTCTGTTATCCTGGTTGTTTTGGCTCAATACGTTGAGAAGAGCTGCTTAAATGCCCAACAGTTACCCCAACATACTGATTTTTATAAATCTTTGATTTATTAGAATTGTCTCGACATCTTTCATTATGAAACACCAGCGAAGCAGTGCGAACAACGAAACAAAGCCTTTCTGTTTGGCTTTAGAGTAGGACAGATTCATCACTGACTTCAGCAGGCTGGCGTGTTTACGGTTAACATGTTCTTTTGAAAAATGCATGTGTTTAAAGTTGTTCGTGCAGCCGTGGACAATTGTCATTGTATTGAGGAAGCTCGGCTGTAATAGCCTTGTATTTCTAAAGATCAAATAAAGTGGAAAGGAAGCGGAAACACTAATCTGAGCATAAAAGCCCGTCTGGCACCTGAATGCAACATATGAGCTGATATCTGTAAAAACCAGCGCAAAACATGGCAGAGTCTGAACATCTGAGGTATGGAGATACGAAGCCGATGGCACAAGATTTACTGGAAAATTAATGGAAAGTTTAGTGAAAGAGATCCCATGTTGAGCAAACCTACAACACAGTCTTCAGATGTTTACAAGGAAAATTTGCTTCCTAAACTTCTGACACCACTTTATGCTTTCAATTCCTTCTTTTCTTTTAAAGCCGAGAAAACATTGAATATAAGTAAGGTTATCGTTATTGTTGCTAAGATACCATTTACTTGGTTAAACTGCATTTTCTTTGTAAAATGGGAATAAATGACGTGTCTGTCAGGTGCAACGATTGGACGGAAAACGAGGGCCATAAAGTCTTTATGAATATACAGCTGAGTGCGGGTTGGATGCTTCAGTCTGCGTTAATGTGTTCACATATCAGTAAATGTTGGATGTTTGTTGTAACTATGACTTTTACATGAAGAAACTCTGGAAACATTAGAAAGGAATGTGAATGTTGCAGCGACGAAGTGCCGGCGTGTGTTTGTTTACTTCCTGGCTGGGATCCAACATAAAGCCAGGCCTTCGTACCATGGAGAGGAAGTCCCGGACAAGGGCGGGATGATGTCATCATCCTGGGACAGAGAATGAGCTGTTGGTTCTGTGTGGCACAAGTTCAGCACATGTCCGATTGTTGTCAAAGCTGCAGGGCATCGACTTCTTTCCTTAAAGGTTTCGTCAGTCCAGGTCGTTTAGAGTTTGGCATTTGTTCATGTTGTTTTCTTCTGGAGAGGAAGGTGAAACGTTTCCTTTTGCAGACCGAAAACTGAAATCAGCTCGCCCCACTTTAACTGGGTGGACTGTTAGGCCTTGTGGGGTTTTTCTCAGCTGAGGGACCAGATGACTTGGTGAATGGAGGACCAGTAGGGTCTTTTTAAAAAGCATGACAGCATTTTAATGTAGAGTGAAATGCTATAAATAGAGTTTCAGATAAAGAAATATTACAGAAAGAAGTCAAATTGCTCATGAGATTGTCACTGAATGCTAAATATAAAAGAGGAGGTGCAAGTCACTAGATTTTTTTAATCCTTTCTGAAGTTGCAACCCTTTCATCTTCAACTCCCCATTTTAGCTTTTTGTGTGACATTTTGGTGCCTTAAGCGATGAAAACCAAGTTAAACGAACCACAGCAACTCCTCAAATGCAACAAGCACATGCGACGTGGCAAACACCATGACATAGCCAAGACAAAGTGGATTTATTATGAATTATCTGGAATCCAACAGCGTATCGATGGGAAAAGAGAATCCAGGAGAAGTTCCCAACAAGTTTTCAAAGATAGATGTGGATCCCTGCAACATTCTGGATACTACCATCTACAACAGGAACAACGTTCTGGATACTACCACCCAGAACAGGAACAACGTTCTGGATACGACCATCCAGAACAGGAACAACATTCTGGATACGACCATCCAGAACAGGAACAACATTCTGGATACGACCATCCAGAACAGGAACAACATTCTGGATACGACCATCCAGAACAGGAACAACATTCTGGATACGACCATCCACAACAGGAACAATGTTCTGGATACTACCATCCAGAACAGGAACAATGTTCTGGATACGACCATCCAGAACAGGAACAACATTCTGGATACGACCATCCAGAACAGGAACAACGTTCTGGATACGACCATCCAGAACAGGAACAACGTTCTGGATACAACCATCCAAAACAGGAACAACATTCTGGATACTACCACCCAGAACAGGAACAACGTTCTGGATACGACCATCCACAACAGGAACAACGTTCTGGATACTACCACCCAGAACAGGAACAACGTTCTGGATACGACCATCCACAACAGGAACGACGTTCTGGATACGACCATCCAGAACAGGAACAACGTTCTGGATAGGACCATCCAGAACAGGAACAACATTCTGGATACGACCATCCACAACAGGAACAACGTTCTGGATACTACCATCTACAACAGGAACAACGTTCTGGATACGACCATCCAGAACAGGAACAACATTCTGGATACGACCATCCAGAACAGGAACAACGTTCTGGATACGACCATCCAGAACAGGAAACACATTCTGGATACAACCATCCACAACAGGAACAACATTCTGGATACTACCATCCAGAACAGGAACAACGTTCTGGATACTACCATCTACAACAGGAACAACGTTCTGGATACTACCATCCAGAACAGGAACAACGTTCTGGATACTACCATCCAGAACAGGAACAATGTTCTGGATACGACCATCCAGAACAGGAACAACGTTCTGGATACGACCACCCAGAACAGGAACAACGTTCTGGATACGACCATCCACAACAGGAACAACGTTCTGGATACTACCACCCAGAACAGGAACAACGTTCTGGATACGACCATCCACAACAGGAACAACGTTCTGGATACGACCATCCAGAACAGGAACAACGTTCTGGATACGACCATCCAGAACAGGAACAACATTCTGGATACGACCATCCACAACAGGAACAACGTTCTGGATACTACCATCTACAACAGGAACAACGTTCTGGATACTACCATCCAGAACAGGAACAACGTTCTGGATACTACCATCTACAACAGGAACAACGTTCTGGATACTACCATCCAGAACAGGAACAACGTTCTGGATACTACCATCCAGAACAGGAACAACGTTCTGGATACGACCATCCAGAACAGGAACAACGTTCTGGATACGACCATCCAGAACAGGAACAATATTCTGGATATTACCATCTACAACAGGAACAACGTTCTAGATACGACCATCCACAACAGGAACAACATTCTGGATACTACCATCCAGAACAGGAACAACCTTCTGGATACTACCATCTACAACAGGAACAACGTTCTGGATACGACCATCCAGAACAGGAACAACGTTCTGGATACGACCATCCAGAACAGGAACAACGTTCTGGATACTACCATCTACAACAGGAACAACGTTCTGGATACTACCACCCAGAACAGGAACAACGTTCTGGATTCGACCATCCACAACAGGAACAACGTTCTGGATACTACCAAACAGAACAGGAACAACGTTCTGGAAACGACCATCCAGAACAGGAACAACATTCTGGATACGACCATCCACAACAGGAACAACATTCTGGATACGACCATCCACAACAGGAACAACGTTCTGGATACTACCATCTACAACAGGAACAACGTTCTGGATACTACCATCCAGAACAGGAACAACGTTCTGGATACGGCCATCCAGAACAGGAACGACATTCTGGATACGACCATCCAGAACAGGAACGACATTCTGGATACTACCATCCAGAACAGGAACAACGTTCTGGATACGACCATCCAGAACAGGAACAACATTCTGGATACAACCATCCACAACAGGAACAACATTCTGGATACTACCATCCAGAACAGGAACAACGTTCTGGATACGACCATCCAGAACAGGAACAACGTTCTGGATACTACCATCTACAACAGGAACAACGTTCTGGATACTACCATCCAGAACAGGAACAACGTTCTGGATACTACCATCCAGAACAGGAACAATGTTCTGGATACTACCACCCAGAACAGGAACAACATTCTGGATACTACCACCCAGAACAGGAACAACATTCTGGATACTACCACCCAGAACAGGAACAATATTCTGGATATTACCATCTACAAAAGGAACAACGTTCTGGATACGACCATCCAGAACAGGAACAACATTCTGGATACGACCATCCACAACAGGAACAACGTTCTGGATACTACCATCCAGAACAGGAACAACGTTCTGGATACTACCATCTACAACAGGAACAACGTTCTGGATACTACCATCCAGAACAGGAACAACATTCTGGATACGACCATCCACAACAGGAACAACGTTCTGGATACTACCACCCAGAACAGGAACAACGTTCTGGATACGACCTTCCAGAACAGGAACGACATTCTGGATACTACCACCCAGAACAGGAACAACGTTCTGGATACGACCATCCAGAACAGGAACGACATTCTGGATACTACCATCCAGAACAGGAACAACGTTCTGGATACGACCATCCAGAACAGGAACAACATTCTGGATACTACCATCCAGAACAGGAACAACGTTCTGGATACGACCATCCAGAACAGGAACATTCTGGATACAACCATCCACAACAGGAACAACATTCTGGATACTACCACCCAGAACAGGAACAACGTTCTGGATACGACCATCCACAACAGGAACAACGTTCTGGATACTACCACCCAGAACAGGAACAACGTTCTGGATACGACCATCCACAACAAGAACGACGTTCTGGATACGACCATCCAGAACAGGAACAACGTTCTGGATACGACCATCCAGAACAGGAACAACATTCTGGATACGACCATCCACAACAGGAACAACGTTCTGGATACTACCATCTACAAGAGGAACAACGTTCTGGATACGACCATCCAGAACAGGAACAACGTTCTGGATACGACCATCCAGAACAGGAACGTTCTGGATACGACCATCCAGAACAGGAAACACATTCTGGATACGACCATCCAGAACAGGAACAACATTCTGGATACTACCATCCAGAACAGGAACAACGTTCTGGATACTACCATCTACAACAGGAACAACGTTCTGGATACTACCATCCAGAACAGGAACAACGTTCTGGATACTACCATCCAGAACAGGAACAATGTTCTGGATACGACCATCCAGAACAGGAACAACATTCTGGATACGACCACCCAGAACAGGAACAACGTTCTGGATACGACCATCCACAACAGGAACAACGTTCTGGATACTACCACCCAGAACAGGAACAACGTTCTGGATACGACCATCCACAACAGGAACAACGTTCTGGATACGACCATCCAGAACAGGAACAACGTTCTGGATACGACCATCCAGAACAGGAACAACATTCTGGATACGACCATCCACAACAGGAACAACGTTCTGGATACTACCATCTACAACAGGAACAACGTTCTGGATACGACCATCCAGAACAGGAACAACATTCTGGATACGACCATCCAGAACAGGAACAACGTTCTGGATACGACCATCCAGAACAGGAAACACATTCTGGATACTACCATCCACAACAGGAACAACATTCTGGATACTACCATCCAGAACAGGAACAACGTTCTGGATACTACCATCTACAACAGGAACAACGTTCTGGATACTACCATCCAGAACAGGAACAACGTTCTGGATACTACCATCCAGAACAGGAACAATGTTCTGGATACGACCATCCACAACAGGAACAACATTCTGGATACGACCATCCACAACAGGAACAACATTCTGGATACGACCATCCACAACAGGAACAACGTTCTGGATACTACCATCTACAACAGGAACAACGTTCTGGATACTACCATCCAGAACAGGAACGACATTCTGGATACTACCATCCAGAACAGGAACGACGTTCTGGATACGACCATCCAGAACAGGAACGACATTCTGGATACTACCATCCAGAACAGGAACAACGTTCTGGATACGACCATCCAGAACAGGAACAACATTCTGGATACAACCATCCACAACAGGAACAACATTCTGGATACTACCATCCAGAACAGGAACAACGTTCTGGATACGACCATCCAGAACAGGAACAACGTTCTGGATACTACCATCTACAACAGGAACAACGTTCTGGATACTACCATCCAGAACAGGAACAACGTTCTGGATACTACCATCCAGAACAGGAACAATGTTCTGGATACGACCATCCAGAACAGGAACAACATTCTGGATACTACCACCCAGAACAGGAACAATATTCTGGATATTACCTTCTACAAAAGGAACAACGTTCTAGATACGACCATCCACAACAGGAACAACATTCTGGATACTACCATCCAGAACAGGAACAACCTTCTGGATACTACCATCTACAACAGGAACAACGTTCTGGATACGACCATCCAGAACAGGAACAACATTCTGGATACGACCATCCAGAACAGGAACAACATTCTGGATACTACCATCCAGAACAGGAACAACATTCTGGATACTACCATCTACAACAGGAACAACGTTCTGGATAAGACCATCCAGAACAGGAACAACGTTCTGGATACTACCATCCAGAACAGGAACAACGTTCTGGATACCACCATCTACAACAGGAACAACGTTCTGGATACGACCATCCAGAACAGGAACAACGTTCTGGATACGACCATCCAGAACAGGAACAACATTCTGGATACTACCATCCAGAACAGGAACAACATTCTGGATACTACCATCTACAACAGGAACAACGTTCTGGATACTACCATCCAGAACAGGAACAACATTCTGGATACGACCATCCACAACAGGAACAACATTCTGGATACGACCATCCACAACAGGAACAACGTTCTGGATACTACCACCCAGAACAGGAACAACGTTCTGGATACGACCATCCACAACAGGAACAACGTTCTGGATACTACCACCCAGAACAGGAACAACGTTCTGGATACGACCATCCACAACAGGAACAACGTTCTGGATACGACCATCCACAACAGGAACAACGTTATGGATACTACCATCTACAACAGGAACAACGTTCTGGATACGACCATCCAGAACAGGAACAACGTTCTGGATACGACCATCCAGAACAGGAACGACATTCTGGATACTACCATCCAGAACAGGAACAACGTTCTGGATACGACCATCCAGAACAGGAACAACATTCTGGATACAACCATCCACAACAGGAACAACATTCTGGATACTACCATCCAGAACAGGAACAACGTTCTGGATACGACCATCCAGAACAGGAACAACGTTCTGGATACTACTATCTACAACAGGAACAACGTTCTGGATACTACCATCCAGAACAGGAACAACGTTCTGGATACTACCATCCAGAACAGGAACAACGTTCTGGATACTACCATCTACAACAGGAACAACGTTCTGGATACTACCATCCAGAACAGGAACAACATTCTGGATACGACCATCCACAACAGGAACAACATTCTGGATACGACCATCCACAACAGGAACAACGTTCTAGATACGACCATCCACAACAGGAACAACGTTCTGGATACGACCATCCACAACAGGAACAACGTTCTGGATACTACCACCCAGAACAGGAACAACGTTCTGGATACGACCATCCAGAACAGGAACAACGTTCTGGATCCGACCATCCACAACAGGAACAACGTTATGGATTCTACCATCTACAACAGGAACAACGTTCTGGATACGACCATCCAGAACAGGAACAACATTCTGGATACTACCATCTACAACAGGAACAACGTTCTGGATACTACCATCCAGAACAGGAACAACGTTCTGGATACGACCATCCAGAACAGGAACAACATTCTGGATACTACCATCCAGAACACGAACAACATTCTGGATACTACCATCTACAACAGGAACAACGTTCTGGATACTACCATCCAGAACAGGAACAACATTCTGGATACGACCATCCACAACAGGAACAACATTCTGGATACTACCACCCAGAACAGGAACAACGTTCTGGATACGACCATCCACAACAGGAACAACGTTCTGGATACTACCACCCAGAACAGGAACAACGTTCTGGATACGACCATCCAGAACAGGAACAACATTCTGGATACGACCATCCACAACAGGAACAACGTTATGGATACTACCATCTACAACAGGAACAACGTTCTGGATACTACCATCCAGAACAGGAACAACGTTCTGGATACTACCACCCAGAACAGGAACAACGTTCTGGATACGACCATCCACAACAGGAACAACGTTCTAGATACTACCACCCAGAACAGGAACAACGTTCTGGACACGACCATCCAGAACAGGAACAACATTCTGGATACGACCATCGACAACAGGAACAACGTTCTGGATACGACCATCTACAACAGGAACAACGTTCTGGATACGACCATCCAGAACAGGAACAACATTCTGGATACAACCATCCACAACAGGAACAACATTCTGGATACTACCATCCAGAACAGGAACAACGTTCTGGATACTACCATCCAGAACAGGAACAACGTTCTGGATACTACCATCTACAACAGGAACAACGTTCTGGATACTACCATCCAGAACAGGAACAACGTTCTGGATACTACCATCCAGAACAGGAACAATGTTCTGGATACGACCATCCAGAACAGGAACAACATTCTGGATACTACCACCCAGAACAGGAACAATATTCTGGATATTACCATCTACAAAAGGAACAACGTTCTAGATACGACCATCCACAACAGGAACAACATTCTGGACACTACCATCCAGAACAGGAACAACCTTCTGGATACTACCATCTACAACAGGAACAACGTTCTGGATACTACCACAAAGAACAGGAACAACGTTCTGGATACGACCATCCAGAACAGGAACAACGTTCTGGATACGACCATCCAGAACAGGAACAACGTTCTGGATCCGACCATCCACAACAGGAACAACGTTATGGATACTACCATCTACAACAGGAACAACGTTCTGGATACGACCATCCAGAACAGGAAAAACGTTCTGGATACGACCATCCAGAACAGGAACGACATTCTGGATACTACCATCCAGAACAGGAACAACGTTCTGGATACGACCATCCAGAACAGGAACAACATTCTGGATACTACCATCTACAACAGGAACAACGTTCTGGATACGACCATCCAGAACAGGAACAACGTTCTGGATACGACCATCCAGAACAGGAACAACATTCTGGATACTACCATCCAGAACACGAACAACATTCTGGATACTACCATCTACAACAGGAACAACGTTCTGGATACTACCATCCAGAACAGGAACAACATTCTGGATACGACCATCCACAACAGGAACAACATTCTGGATACTACCACCCAGAACAGGAACAACGTTCTGGATACGACCATCCACAACAGGAACAACGTTCTGGATACTACCACCCAGAACAGGAACAACGTTCTGGATACGACCATCCAGAACAGGAACAACATTCTGGATACGACCATCCACAACAGGAACAACGTTATGGATACTACCATCTACAACAGGAACAACGTTCTGGATACTACCATCCAGAACAGGAACAACGTTCTGGATACTACCACCCAGAACAGGAACAACGTTCTGGACACGACCATCCAGAACAGGAACAACGTTCTGGATACGACCATCCAGAACAGGAACAACGTTATGGATACTACCATCTACAACAGGAACAACGTTCTGGATACTACCATCCAGAACAGGAACAACGTTCTGGATACGACCATCCAGAACAGGAACAACGTTCTGGATACGACCATCCAGAACAGGAACGACATTCTGGATACTACCATCCAGAACAGGAACAACGTTCTGGATACGACCATCCAGAACAGGAACAACATTCTGGATACTACCATCCAGAACAGGAACAACGTTCTGGATACGACCATCCAGAACAGGAACAACGTTCTGGATACTACCATCTACAACAGGAACAACGTTCTGGATACTACCATCCAGAACAGGAATAACGTTCTGGATACTACCATCCAGAACAGGAACAATGTTCTGGATACGACCATCCAGAACAGGAACAACATTCTGGATACTACCACCCAGAACAGGAACAATATTCTGGATACTACCATCCAGAACAGGAACAACATTCTGGATACTACCATCTACAACAGGAACAACGTTCTGGATACGACCATCCAGAACAGGAACAACGTTCTGGATACTACCATCCACAACAGGAACAACATTCTGGATACTACCATCTACAACAGGAACAACGTTCTGGATACGACCATCCAGAACAGGAACAACGTTCTGGATACGACCATCCAGAACAGGAACAACGTTCTGGATCCGACCATCCACAACAGGAACAACGTTATGGATACTACCATCTACAACAGGAACAACGTTCTGGATACGACCATCCAGAACAGGAAAAACGTTCTGGATACGACCATCCAGAACAGGAACGACATTCTGGATACTACCATCCAGAACAGGAACAACGTTCTGGATACGACCATCCAGAACAGGAACAACATTCTGGATACTACCATCTACAACAGGAACAACGTTCTGGATACGACCATCCAGAACAGGAACAACGTTCTGGATACGACCATCCAGAACAGGAACAACATTCTGGATACTACCATCCAGAACACGAACAACATTCTGGATACTACCATCTACAACAGGAACAACGTTCTGGATACTACCATCCAGAACAGGAACAACATTCTGGATACGACCATCCAGAACAGGAACAACGTTCTGGATACGACCATCCAGAACAGGAACAACGTTCTGGATCCGACCATCCACAACAGGAACAACGTTATGGATACTACCATCTACAACAGGAACAACGTTCTGGATACGACCATCCAGAACAGGAAAAACGTTCTGGATACGACCATCCAGAACAGGAACGACATTCTGGATACTACCATCCAGAACAGGAACAACGTTCTGGATACGACCATCCAGAACAGGAACAACATTCTGGATACTACCATCTACAACAGGAACAACGTTCTGGATACGACCATCCAGAACAGGAACAACGTTCTGGATACGACCATCCAGAACAGGAACAACATTCTGGATACTACCATCCAGAACACGAACAACATTCTGGATACTACCATCTACAACAGGAACAACGTTCTGGATACTACCATCCAGAACAGGAACAACATTCTGGATACGACCATCCACAACAGGAACAACATTCTGGATACTACCACCCAGAACAGGAACAACGTTCTGGATACGACCATCCACAACAGGAACAACGTTCTGGATACTACCACCCAGAACAGGAACAACGTTCTGGATACGACCATCCAGAACAGGAACAACATTCTGGATACGACCATCCACAACAGGAACAACGTTATGGATACTACCATCTACAACAGGAACAACGTTCTGGATACTACCATCCAGAACAGGAACAACGTTCTGGATACTACCACCCAGAACAGGAACAACGTTCTGGACACGACCATCCAGAACAGGAACAACGTTCTGGATACGACCATCCAGAACAGGAACAACGTTATGGATACTACCATCTACAACAGGAACAACGTTCTGGATACTACCATCCAGAACAGGAACAACGTTCTGGATACGACCATCCAGAACAGGAACAACGTTCTGGATACGACCATCCAGAACAGGAACGACATTCTGGATACTACCATCCAGAACAGGAACAACGTTCTGGATACGACCATCCAGAACAGGAACAACATTCTGGATACTACCATCCAGAACAGGAACAACGTTCTGGATACGACCATCCAGAACAGGAACAACGTTCTGGATACTACCATCTACAACAGGAACAACGTTCTGGATACTACCATCCAGAACAGGAATAACGTTCTGGATACTACCATCCAGAACAGGAACAATGTTCTGGATACGACCATCCAGAACAGGAACAACATTCTGGATACTACCACCCAGAACAGGAACAATATTCTGGATACTACCATCCAGAACAGGAACAACATTCTGGATACTACCATCTACAACAGGAACAACGTTCTGGATACGACCATCCAGAACAGGAACAACGTTCTGGATACTACCATCCACAACAGGAACAACATTCTGGATACTACCATCTACAACAGGAACAACGTTCTGGATACGACCATCCAGAACAGGAACAACGTTCTGGATACGACCATCCAGAACAGGAACAACATTCTGGATACTACCATCCAGAACATGAACAACATTCTGGATACTACCATCTACAACAGGAACAACGTTCTGGATACTACCATCCACAACAGGAACAACATTCTGGATACGACCATCCACAACAGGAACAACGTTCTGGATACTACCACCCAGAACAGGAACAACGTTCTGGATACGACCATCCACAACAGGAACAACGTTCTGGATACTACCACCCAGAACAGGAACAACGTTCTGGATACGACCATCCAGAACAGTAACAACGTTCTGGATCCGACCATCCACAACAGGAACAACGTTATGGATACGACCATCTACAACAGGAACAACGTTCTGGATACGACCATCCAGAACAGGAACAACGTTCTGGATACGACCATCCAGAACAGGAACGACATTCTGGATACTACCATCCAGAACAGGAACAACGTTCTGGATACGACCATCCAGAACAGGAACAACATTCTGGATACAACCATCCACAACAGGAACAACATTCTGGATACTACCATCCAGAACAGGAACAACGTTCTGGATACGACCATCCAGAACAGGAACAACGTTCTGGATACTACCATCTACAACAGGAACAACGTTCTGGATACTACCATCCAGAACAGGAACAACGTTCTGGATACTACCATCCAGAACAGGAACAACGTTCTGGATACTACCATCCAGAACAGGAACAACGTTCTGGATACGACCATCCAGAACAGGAACAATGTTCTGGATACGACCATCCAGAACAGGAACAACGTTCTGGATACGACCATCCAGAACAGGAACAACATTCTGGATACTACCACCCAGAACAGGAACAACGTTCTGGATACGACCATCCACAACAGGAACAACGTTCTGGATACTACCACCCAGAACAGGAACAACGTTCTGGATACGACCATCCAGAACAGGAACAACATTCTGGATACGACCATCCACAACAGGAACAACGTTATGGATACTACCATCTACAACAGGAACAACGTTCTGGATACTACCATCCAGAACAGGAACAACGTTCTGGATACTACCACCCAGAACAGGAACAACGTTCTGGATACGACCATCCACAACAGGAACAACGTTCTAGATACTACCACCCAGAACAGGAACAACGTTCTGGACACGACCATCCAGAACAGGAACAACATTCTGGATACGACCATCCACAACAGGAACAACGTTATGGATACTACCATCTACAACAGGAACAACGTTCTGGATACTACCATCCAGAACAGGAACAACGTTCTGGATACTACCATCCAGAACAGGAACAACGTTCTGGATACGACCATCCAGAACAGGAACGACATTCTGGATACTACCATCCAGAACAGGAACAACGTTCTGGATACGACCATCCAGAACAGGAACAACGTTCTGGATACGACCATCCAGAACAGGAACGACATTCTGGATACTACCATCCAGAACAGGAACAACGTCGTGGATACGACCATCCAGAACAGGAACAACGTTCTGGATACTACCATCTACAACAGGAACAACATTCTGGATACTACCATCCAGAACAGGAACAACATTCTGGATACGACCATCTACAACAGGAACAACGTTATGGATACTACCATCTACAACAGGAACAACGTTCTGGATACTACCATCCAGAACAGGAACAACGTTCTGGATACGACCACCCAGAACAGGAACAACGTTCTGGATACGACCACCCACAACAGGAATAACGTTCTAGATACTACCACCCAGAACAGGAACAACGTTCTGGACACGACCATCCAGAACAGGAACAACATTCTGGATACGACCATCCACAACAGGAACAACCTTCTGGATACTACCATCTACAACAGGAACAACGTTCTGGATACTACCATCCAGAACAGGAACAACGTTCTGGATACGACCATCCAGAACAGGAACAACGTTCTGGATACGACCATCCAGAACAGGAACGACATTCTGGATACTACCATCCAGAACAGGAACAACGTTCTGGATACGACCATCCAGAACAGGAACAACATTCTGGATACAACCATCCACAACAGGAACAACATTCTGGATACTACCATCCAGAACAGGAACAACGTTCTGGATACGACCATCCAGAACAGGAACAACGTTCTGGATACTACCATCTACAACAGGAACAACGTTCTGGATACTACCATCCAGAACAGGAATAACGTTCTGGATACTACCATCCAGAACAGGAACAATGTTCTGGATACGACCATCCAGAACAGGAACAACATTCTGGATACTACCACCCAGAACAGGAACAATATTCTGGATATTACCATCTACAAAAGGAACAACGTTCTAGATACGACCATCCACAACAGGAACAACATTCTGGATACTACCATCCAGAACAGGAACAACCTTCTGGATACTACCATCTACAACAGGAACAACGTTCTGGATACGACCATCCAGAACAGGAACAACGTTCTGGATACGACCATCCAGAACAGGAACAACATTCTGGATACTACCATCCAGAACAGGAACAACATTCTGGATACTACCATCTACAACAGGAACAACGTTCTGGATACGACCATCCAGAACAGGAACAACGTTCTGGATACTACCATCCAGAACAGGAACAACATTCTGGATACTACCATCTACAACAGGAACAACGTTCTGGATACGACCATCCAGAACAGGAACAACGTTCTGGATACGACCATCCAGAACAGGAACAACATTCTGGATACTACCATCCAGAACAGGAACAACATTCTGGATACTACCATCTACAACAGGAACAACGTTCTGGATACTACCATCCACAACAGGAACAACATTCTGGATACGACCATCCACAACAGGAACAACGTTCTGGATACTACCACCCAGAACAGGAACAACGTTCTGGATACGACCATCCACAACAGGAACAACGTTCTGGATACTACCACCCAGAACAGGAACAACGTTCTGGATACGACCATCCAGAACAGTAACAACGTTCTGGATCCGACCATCCACAACAGGAACAACGTTATGGATACGACCATCTACAACAGGAACAACGTTCTGGATACGACCATCCAGAACAGGAACAACGTTCTGGATACGACCATCCAGAACAGGAACGACATTCTGGATACTACCATCCAGAACAGGAACAACGTTCTGGATACGACCATCCAGAACAGGAACAACATTCTGGATACAACCATCCACAACAGGAACAACATTCTGGATACGACCATCCAGAACGGGAACAACGTTCTGGATACGACCATCCAGAACAGGAACAACGTTCTGGATACTACCATCTACAACAGGAACAACGTTCTGGATACTACCATCCAGAACAGGAACAACGTTCTGGATACTACCATCCAGAACAGGAACAACGTTCTGGATACTACCATCCAGAACAGGAACAACGTTCTGGATACGACCATCCAGAACAGGAACAATGTTCTGGATACGACCATCCAGAACAGGAACAACGTTCTGGATACGACCATCCAGAACAGGAACAACATTCTGGATACTACCACCCAGAACAGGAACAACGTTCTGGATACGACCATCCACAACAGGAACAACGTTCTGGATACTACCACCCAGAACAGGAACAACGTTCTGGATACGACCATCCAGAACAGGAACAACATTCTGGATACGACCATCCACAAGAGGAACAACGTTATGGATACTACCATCTACAACAGGAACAACGTTCTGGATACTACCATCCAGAACAGGAACAACGTTCTGGATACTACCACCCAGAACAGGAACAACGTTCTGGATACGACCATCCACAACAGGAACAACGTTCTAGATACTACCACCCAGAACAGGAACAACGTTCTGGACACGACCATCCAGAACAGGAACAACATTCTGGATACGACCATCCACAACAGGAACAACGTTATGGATACTACCATCTACAACAGGAACAACGTTCTGGATACGACCATCCAGAACAGGAACAACATTCTGGATACAACCATCCACAACAGGAACAACATTCTGGATACGACCATCCAGAACAGGAACAACGTTCTGGATACGACCATCCAGAACAGGAACAACGTTCTGGATACTACCATCTACAACAGGAACAACGTTCTGGATACTACCATCCAGAACAGGAACAACGTTCTGGATACTACCATCCAGAACAGGAACAACGTTCTGGATACTACCATCCAGAACAGGAACAACGTTCTGGATACGACCATCCAGAACAGGAACAATGTTCTGGATACGACCATCCAGAACAGGAACAACGTTCTGGATACGACCATCCAGAACAGGAACAACATTCTGGATACTACCACCCAGAACAGGAACAACGTTCTGGATACGACCATCCACAACAGGAACAACGTTCTGGATACTACCACCCAGAACAGGAACAACGTTCTGGATACGACCATCCAGAACAGGAACAACATTCTGGATACGACCATCCACAAGAGGAACAACGTTATGGATACTACCATCTACAACAGGAACAACGTTCTGGATACTACCATCCAGAACAGGAACAACGTTCTGGATACTACCACCCAGAACAGGAACAACGTTCTGGATACGACCATCCACAACAGGAACAACGTTCTAGATACTACCACCCAGAACAGGAACAACGTTCTGGACACGACCATCCAGAACAGGAACAACATTCTGGATACGACCATCCACAACAGGAACAACGTTATGGATACTACCATCTACAACAGGAACAACGTTCTGGATATTACCATCCAGAACAGGAACAACGTTCTGGATACTACCATCCAGAACAGGAACAACGTTCTGGATACGACCATCCAGAACAGGAACGACATTCTGGATACTACCATCCAGAACAGGAACAACGTTCTGGATACGACCATCCAGAACAGGAACAACGTTCTGGATACGACCATCCAGAACAGGAACGACATTCTGGATACTACCATCCAGAACAGGAACGACATTCTGGATACTACCATCCAGAACAGGAACAACGTTCTGGATACGACCATCCAGAACAGGAACAACATTCTGGATACAACCATCCACAACAGGAACAACATTCTGGATACTACCATCCAGAACAGGAACAACGTTCTGGATACGACCATCCAGAACAGGAACAACGTTCTGGATACTACCATCTACAACAGGAACAACGTTCTGGATACTACCATCCAGAACAGGAACAACGTTCTGGATACTACCATCCAGAACAGGAACAATGTTCTGGATACGACCATCCAGAACAGGAACAACATTCTGGATACTACCACCCAGAACAGGAACAATATTCTGGATATTACCATCTACAAAAGGAACAACGTTCTAGATACGACCATCCACAACAGGAACAACATTCTGGATACTACCATCCAGAACAGGAACAACCTTCTGGATACTACCATCTACAACAGGAACAACGTTCTGGATACGACCATCCAGAACAGGAAAAACGTTCTGGATACGACCATCCAGAACAGGAACAACATTCTGGATACTACCATCCAGAACAGGAACAACATTCTGGATACTACCATCTACAACAGGAACAACGTTCTGGATACGACCATCCAGAACAGGAACAACGTTATGGATACTACCATCCAGAACAGGAACAACGTTCTGGATACTACCATCTACAACAGGAACAACGTTCTGGATACGACCATCCAGAACAGGAACAACGTTCTGGATACGACCATCCAGAACAGGAACAACATTCTGGATACTACCATCCAGAACAGGAACAACATTCTGGATACGACCATCTACAACAGGAACAACGTTCTGGATACTACCATCCAGAACAGGAACAACATTCTGGATACGACCATCCACAACAGGAACAACATTCTGGATACGACCATCCACAACAGGAACAACGTTCTGGATACTACCACCCAGAACAGGAACAACGTTCTGGATACGACCACCCAGAACAGGAACAACGTTCTGGATACTACCACCCAGAACAGGAACAACGTTCTGGATACGACCATCCAGAACAGGAACAACGTTCTGGATCCGACCATCCACAACAGGAACAACGTTATGGATACTACCATCTACAACAGGAACAACGTTCTGGATACGACCATCCAGAACAGGAACAACGTTCTGGATACGACCATCCAGAACAGGAACGACATTCTGGATACTACCATCCAGAACAGGAACAACGTTCTGGATACGACCATCCAGAACTGGAACAACATTCTGGATACAACCATCCACAACAGGAACAACATTCTGGATACTACCATCCAGAACAGGAACAACGTTCTGGATACGACCATCCAGAACAGGAACAACGTTCTGGATACTACCATCTACAACAGGAACAACGTTCTGGATACTACCATCCAGAACAGGAACAACGTTCTGGATACTACCATCCAGAACAGGAACAACGTTCTGGATACTACCATCCAGAACAGGAACAACGTTCTGGATACGACCATCCAGAACAGGAACAACATTCTGGATACTACCATCCAGAACAGGAACAATATTCTGGATATTACCATCTACAACAGGAACAACGTTCTAGATACGACCATCCACAACAGGAACAACATTCTGGATACTACCATCCAGAACAGGAAAAACCTTCTGGATACTACCATCTACAACAGGAACAACGTTCTGGATACGACCATCCAGAACAGGAACAACGTTCTGGATACTACCATCCAGAACAGGAACAACATTCTGGATACTACCATCTACAACAGGAACAACGTTTTGGATACTATCATCCAGAACAGGAACAACGTTATGGATACTACCATCTACAACAGGAACAACGTTCTGGATACTACCATCCAGAACAGGAACAACGTTCTGGATACTACCATCCAGAACAGGAACAACGTTCTGGATACGACCATCCAGAACAGGAACGACATTCTGGATACTACCATCCAGAACAGGAACGACATTCTGGATACAACCATCTACAACAGGAACAACGTTCTGGATACGACCATCCAGAACAGGAATAACGTTCTGGATACGACCATCCAGAACAGGAACAACGTTCTGGATACTACCATCCAGAACAGGAACAACGTTCTGTATACTACCATCTACAACAGGAACAACGTTCTGGATACTATCATCCAGAACAGGAACAACGTTCTGGATACTACCATCCAGAACAGGAACAACGTTCTGGATACTACCAGCTACAACAGGAACAACGTTCTGGATACAACCATCCAGAACAGGAACAACGTTCTGGATACGACCATCCAGAACAGGAACAACATTCTGGATACTACCATCCAGAACAGGAACAACGTTCTGGATACTACCATCCAGAACAGGAACAACGTTCTGGATACTACCATCTACAACAGGAACAACGTTCTGGATACGACCATCCAGAACAGGAACAACGTTCTGGATACTACCATCTACAACAGGAACAACGTTCTGGATACTACCATCCAGAACAGGAACAACGTTCTGGATACTACCATCTACAACAGGAACAACGTTCTGGATACTACCATCCAGAACAGGAACAACGTTCTGGATACTACCATCCAGAACAGGAACGACGTTCTGGATACGACCATCCAGAACAGGAACGACATTCTGGATACTACCATCCAGAACAGGAACGACGTTCTGGATACGACCATCCACAACAGGAACAACCTTCTGGATACTACCATCTACAACAGGAACAACGTTCTGGATACGACCATCCAGAACAGGAACAACGTTCTGGATACGACCATCCAGAACAGGAACAACGTTCTGGATACTACCATCTACAACAGGAACAACGTTCTGGATACGACCATCCAGAACAGGAACAACGTTCTGGATACGACCATCCAGAACAGGAACAACGTTCTGGATACTACCATCCAGAACAGGAACAACGTTCTGGATACTACCAGCTACAACAGGAACAACGTTCTGGATACAACCATCCAGAACAGGAACAACATTCTGGATACTACCATCCAGAACAGGAACAACATTCTGGATACTACCATCTACAACAGGAACAACGTTCTGGATTCGACCATCCAGAACAGGAACGACATTCTGGATACTACCATCCAGAACAGGAACGACGTTCTGGATACTACCATCCAGAACAGGAACAACGTTCTGGATACTACCATCCAGAACAGGAACAACGTTCTGGATACTACCATCCAGAACAGGAACAACGTTCTGGATACTACCATCTACAACAGGAACAACGTTCTGGATACTACCATCCAGAACAGGAACAACGTTCTGGATACTACCATCCAGAACAGGAACAACGTTCTGGATACGACCATCCAGAACAGGAACAACATTCTGGATACTACCATCCAGAACAGGAACAATATTCTGGATATTACCATCTACAACAGGAACAACCTTCTGGATACTATCATCCAGAACAGGAACAACGTTCTGGATACGACCATCCAGAACAGGAACAACGTTCTGGATACTACCATCCAGAACAGGAACAACGTTCTGGATACTACCATCTACAACAGGAACAACGTTCTGGATACGACCATCCAGAACAGGAACAACGTTCTGGATACGACCATCCAGAACAGGAACAACGTTCTGGATACGACCATCCAGAACAGGAACAACATTCTGGATACTACCATCTACAACAGGAACAACGTTCTAGATACGACCATCCACAACAGGAACAACATTCTGGATACTACCATCCAGAACAGGAACAACGTTCTGGATACTACCATCTACAACAGGAACAACGTTCTGGATACGACCATCCAGAACAGGAACAACGTTCTGGATACTACCAGCTACAACAGGAACAACGTTCTGGATACAACCATCCAGAACAGGAACAACATTCTGGATACTACCATCCAGAACAGGAACAACATTCTGGATACTACCATCTACAACAGGAACAACGTTCTGGATTCGACCATCCAGAACAGGAACGACATTCTGGATACTACCATCCAGAACAGGAACGACGTTCTGGATACTACCATCCAGAACAGGAACGACGTTCTGGATACTACCATCCAGAACAGGAACAACGTTCTGGATACTACCATCCAGAACAGGAACAACGTTCTGGATACTACCATCTACAACAGGAACAACGTTCTGGATACTACCATCCAGAACAGGAACAACGTTCTGGATACTACCATCCAGAACAGGAACAACGTTCTGGATACGACCATCCAGAACAGGAACAACATTCTGGATACTACCATCCAGAACAGGAACAATATTCTGGATATTACCATCTACAACAGGAACAACGTTCTAGATACGACCATCCACAACAGGAACAACATTCTGGATACTACCATCCAGAACAGGAACAACATTCTGGATACTACCATCCAGAACAGGAACAACGTTCCGGATACTACCATCCAGAACAGGAACAACGTTCTGGATACTACCATCCAGAACAGGAACAACGTTCTGGATACGACCATCCAGAACAGGAACAACGTTCTGGATACTACCATCCAGAACAGGAACAACGTTCTGGATACGACCATCTACAACAGGAACAACCTTCTGGATACTATCATCCAGAACAGGAACAACGTTCTGGATACGACCATCCAGAACAGGAACAACGTTCTGGATACTACCATCCAGAACAGGAACAACGTTCTGGATACTACCATCTACAACAGGAACAACGTTCTGGATACGACCATCCAGAACAGGAACAACGTTCTGGATACGACCATCCAGAACAGGAACAACGTTCTGGATACGACCATCCAGAACAGGAACAACATTCTGGATACTACCATCTACAACAGGAACAACGTTCTAGATACGACCATCCACAACAGGAACAACATTCTGGATACTACCATCCAGAACAGGAACAACGTTCTGGATACTACCATCTACAACAGGAACAACGTTCTGGATACGACCATCCAGAACAGGAACAACGTTCTGGATACGACCATCCAGAACAGGAACAACGTTCTGGATACTACCATCTACAACAGGAACAACGTTCTGGATACGACCATCCAGAACAGGAACAACGTTCTGGATACGACCATCCAGAACAGGAACAACGTTCTGGATACGACCATCCAGAACAGGAACAACATTCTGGATACTACCATCTACAACAGGAACAACATTCTGGATACTACCATCTACAACAGGAACAACATTCTGGATACTACCATCTACAACAAGAACAACATTCTGGATACTACCTTTCAGAACAGGAACAACATTCTGGATACTACCATCCAGAACAGGAACAACATTCTGGATACTACCATCCAGAACGGGAACAACATTCTGGATACTACCATCTACAACAGGAACAACATTCTGGATACTACCATCCAGAACAGGAACAACGTTCTGGATACTACCATCCAGAACAGGAACAACATTCTGGATACTACCATCTACAACAGGAACAACATTCTGCATACTACCATCCAGAACAGGAACAACATTCTGGATACTACCATCCAGAACAGGAACAACTTTTCATCACTGCAAGAGAACAAACATGCAACAAACACCACAATGTAGCCAAGGCACTGTGAATTCATTATAAGTGTCTCTGGAATCTGATATTGGATCCACATAAGATGGATGTAGAACCAGGACATCAGCTGCTGGAAGCAGGTCTGGGTTTTCTATTTCATCATTACATTCTAGGCATCTTACTGCTGCTTCATCAGTATTGGTCTTTGTGAGATTTGTGTGTGTTTCTGTTTGTCCATGTCACAGCAGGACTAAGTCCTCCAGTCTGCTGCTGGGCAGTGGGTGAGTGTTTTATGATGTTTGTGTGGGAAGCCGTTGGCAGCTACACTCCTATACATGTCCCTCTCACACCCCCACCTCTCTCTGTCACTTCTTCAAGCATTCATCTGCAGAAATTAGTTGTCAGTGTCATGATTTGTGGAAGAGTGGCGACACAATTGCAGGACAGAGAGGCAGGAGGCAGATAAGATGCAGGAACAAGGTTTAAACCACACTGAGGTGGAGAAAAGTGGAGCCCTGATGCAATACAGTATTGACTAAGTTGATAATAACTTGGTGATATGTTGTGAGAATTTAATTCAGGAATTGATAGGAGACAATATCACCACTTTTACTCATAAAAAACTGTTCTTGCCATGCTTTCTGGTCTGTCCTTAACATGCTGCATTCTTCCCTGCCTGATTGCAGATTATCCTCGCCTCTCTTTTTAAACACCTGCCCTAGATCTGCTTGGTGCGAGATTGTCTGTCTTTCCACAGCCTTCAAGCCTCCATGTGTCTGGTCTTGACCCTGCCTGTCTCCTACCACCGTCTTTGCTATGTCCCATCTGGAATGAATTGACCACCGGTTCCCGAACCCTACCTGATCCTGACCCTGCCTCTTGCTTGTTTCTTGGATTTCTTCAACTCTCTCTCTCTCGTTGTTTGGTGTGGACCCTGGACTGTTTTTGGAGCTTGTTGTTCTGGATTGTGGAGATTGTTTTCCCTGCTCTGGAGGATCATTCTGAGACTGCCTGTTCCCACATCTCCTGGTAAATGTTCTTTTTTTTGCCTCTCCAGTATCATCCCACCCCTGTGTTTGGTTTACCTGTTTTTTTGTGTTCCAGAACTCCTGACGATCAGACTAAGTGAGACCACCTTCAACACAATCTTCTCAATAAATCTGTTTAACCTCCCTTGTTGGCTGAATTGTGGGTTCTGGCATCTTTAATCATTACAGTTCTTCAGGAGCTTTATCAGTCAGTCTATCAGCCATTTTCTTAACCACTTAATCCAATTCGAAGTCACTGGGAACCTGGAGTCTATCCCAGCCAGCATGGGGCGAGAGGGGGGTACACCTGGAGACCAGTCCATCACATGGAGCCTCATCAGACATTTAAACAATGTCTGATGGGGGGGCTGTTTATCCTTGATGCGTTTTAGTCGCTTCCTACATTGGTAGACCGATCAGAGTTTGATCCTGTCGTCAAACCAAACTTTCTGAGCAAACAAAGCCACTGATGCCGAAGTGTTTGCAGACGCTGTGACGGCTGAAGATGCTGTTAGAGTTCACGCTCTGCCGTCAGATCTGTCGTGCACTTTGGTCATTTTGAATCCATTCTTAGCTTTTCTAAATATTTTGATATTAACATTTAAATAACTTTAACATTTGTATCTAATTTCTCATCATCCAGGTCCGCATTGCGCTGCGTTTCAACAACACACCTCCAATGTTCCACCACTACATCATCTTCACAATGACGTGGTTTTAAAGTGCTTAAACACTCATTGTGTGTGTGTGTGTGTGTGTGTGCTGCCAGCCTGTGTGTAATTGCCAGTTTTACATCATATGTCAGGTATTGTTTGACCAAAGTGTGTGTGTGTGTGTGTGTGTGTGTTGCTCCTCAGGGATTCAAGACAGAAGAATAGCAGCAGCTCTTCAGTGGTGTGAAACCGAGAAAGTGTCGGCTCCCTGCTTCTTCTTCCTGTCCTTGTGTCCCTCCACCCCCTCCCAGCTTCCCCCCTCGGTGGGACTGGGGAGGTGAAGCATCTGTCCAGCACTCAGTCCGTCGCTGCTGGTTCATTGCTTTGTTTGTTTAGCACATTAACAAACCAGCCCCATGAGTTCCAGTCTGCATACTGGCATCGATGCTTTAATGGAAAGAAACCGAGCTCCTCGTCTCAGCTCGGCTCTTCAGTTTCTTCCCTAATTTCCTACTCCGTATAAGATATTAACATCTCCACTGTGATGTGTGCTATAACCGAACCTTTACTAAAATCAAACCTTTGGAAACATTTAGCTCTGCTAGCTTGAACATGTTTCAGCGCTTCTTTTCATCATTTATTGGATTATCGTCGGTGTTCTTCAGGCAAGGCATTAACGTCCAGACTGAACCACGTCTAAGGTTCCTGTCCATGTAATCTCCAGCGGGTCGGACTCTCCATAACATCTATCTCGCGAGGATTGTGTCATTGCCCAGCAGCTGATGTACTTGTAGGATTTGGCCGGTCCGACCAGTTCTCACGTGCCTTCTTGTTAAATAACTTCCTGGTTTGCTGTGGTTCTACGGGGGGCAAGCGACATAAAATATTCATTTTCTGTATGAAGTATGAAGTGAGAGCCTCTCTCCCCTGATGAGATGTTCAAGTTTCAGGCTTAAATTTGTTTCTTTTACTGGTCAAATCCACTGGATCCACTGGATAAGGTCAATAGGACTCAGCATCCATGTTGTGATTCAGTAGCAGCACGTTAGCATGTCTGCTCTGATCTTTCCTGCGTGCAGAGTAGGATATGGGTCAGAAGAGGGTGTTTGCATGGCTGTGTGTGTGTTTCAGAGTTTCTAGTCGTTATCCATATAAGCTGGGAAAACAATAAGAACACAAACACACACACTCCACCCTCCCACTGCTCTCAGCATCTCCCTACTGCAGCAGCACAATTCCCAGAAACTGCCCCCCTTACAAAGTCACACACACACACACACACACACACACACACACACTCACACTCACACACTAGATTCCTATCAGCTGAGTAGACGTAAGCACAACACGTTTCACACGTGTCAACATGTGTTTACATTTTGCACTGGTTAAGTGCAGTGGGACAATGATGGGATGCAGTGAATGTGGCATTGCTTGGTGTGTGTGTGTGTGTGTGTGTGTGTGTGTGTGTGTGTGTGTGTGTGTGTGTGTGTGTGTGTGTGTGTGTGTCTGTCTGCTGATGGCCACACACAGACAGACACACAGAGGGGCTATGTCTGTTTAAACGTGTGAATTTGTTTCTTTTTGTCTGCAGACAGAATGCAGATTCAGCTCTTTTTTTTCCAGGTCGTATCCAGAATGTTGTTCCTGTTCTGGATGGTAGTATCCAGAAGGTTGTTCTCGTTCTGGATGGTAGTATCCAGAAGGTTGTTCCCGTTCTGGATGGTAGTATCCAGAAGGTTGTTCCTGTTCTGGATGGTAGAATCCAGAATGTTGTTCCTGTTCTGGATGGTAGTATCCAGAAGGTTGTTCCCGTTCTGGATGGTAGTATCCAGAAGGTTGTTCCTGTTCTGGATGGTAGTATCCAGAACGTTGTTCCTGTTCTGGATGGTAGTATCCAGAAGGTTGTTCCCGTTCTGGATGGTAGTATCCAGAATGTTGTTCCCGTTCTGGATGGTAGTATCCAGAATGTTGTTCCTGTTCTGGATGGTAGTATCCAGAAGGTTGTTCCCGTTCTGGATGGTAGTATCCAGAATGTTGTTCCCGTTCTGGATGGTAGTATCCAGAACATTGTTCCTGTTCCTGGTCTGGATGGTAGTACCCAGAACGTTGTTCCTGTTCTGGATGGTAGTATCCAGAATGTTGTTCCCGTTCTGGATGGTAGTATCCAGAACATTGTTCCTGTTCCTGGTCTGGATGGTAGTACCCAGAACGTTGTTCCTGTTCTGGATGGTAGTATCCAGAAGGTTGTTCCTGTTCTGGATGGTAGTATCCAGAACGTTGTTCCTGTTCTGGATGGTAGTATCCAGAAGGTTGTTCCCGTTCTGGATGGTAGTATCCAGAATGTTGTCAGGATCCACATGTATCTTTGATATCTTGGATTTTCTCATCATTTTGTGGAGTTATACAAAATAAATATACTCTAAGATATACTGAAAACGGTTCTATCTCACAATTTGTTTTTGTGTTTTATTCTTCTTTGTGATAACTCATGGAAGTTGTCAAACCGCTATGACACTACGTTGTTACATAGCTGATGCGTCCATTGCTTCGAGACTGATATATGTGTGTATGGCTGAACAGACATCAGGGTTTGCAGAACCAAGATGTAAATATGTTTTGTTTGGAATCAGGATAACAACGTGAGTATGATGAAGATGTTCCCCCCTGTAAGGGTTTCCTGGACCCAGGTCAGGTTAGGTCACACAGAGGATTATTTTAGGCTCCTTGGGGTCCTCTGCTTTAGTCTAACTCAGTTAAACATGACATGTCACTGCTGAGACAAACACATAAATATTGCATACAAGTGACGATGCATACAAGCTTCTGTCTTCCTGGCTCTCTCTCTTTCACACAGACGAGCCCTCTCAGTCCCGTCATAGATCCCCTCCCTCCATCTAACATTTTCTGAATAGTTGCAGCAACCACAAAATACTTTCCCAACTTCTGTGGCCTACGAAACCAGAGTCGCTGAGTTTGTTCCCCATCGCTCCCCTTTCTTCCTCTTGAGCTGTCTTATGTCTATACTGCAGTTCCCCTCTCTACCACCAGGGGCACCAATAGGCCGTCAGTCCACATAGACACCCATGTTAAAAGACCAACTTCAGAGCAGAAATAAACATGTTTACAGCCTGGTACAAAAAAAATGATCAGTTTTATAAGTCTACCTTCATCACATCTATTTATAAATCTGGAAAGTCTGGACGAATATTTGTCTGCTTCTTTATGGTGAAGCAGCTGCTCAGCATGGTTTTTCCTATGTCTCTGATTGGTCAGATGCTCTCAGAGTTGATAGCCAGCTTTGTCGTACCTCTTATCCAGATCCGGACGTCTGGATGAGTTAGCCCGGTAACAGAAATATCCGGGAGATTAATCACGCTTCACAGCTCAGACCTCCAGTCGGATAATGAGAAATTATTTATCTTTTCATTTCATGACAGATTACGAGGAAAATTTTGCTGTTATTTATTACATTTGTTTTGTTTTATTAATTCGAAGGGCCTCAAAGTGGCGCCCCCTCCAGGAGGTGACGCCATACCCTGTGTGAAATGTGGTTAAAATGGACTTTTTAGACCAATTCAAGCAAAAATGTATCCAAACCCAAAGATCACTCTGAATTCTTCCAGGACTGAACATGATTGGTTGTGTGTTTCTGTGTGATGGAGCTGTAATGGACTGGCGACCTGTCCAGGTGTACCAGCATCTTTAATTTTCCTGCAACCCTGAACTTGACTAAATCGTGTAGAAAATGGATGGATAAATGAAAATCCACTGCAGTAAACCTGGTTTGTGACTTGTAGAGTGAAAGTCAATAAACTGGCTGGGCTGCCATGAAATTCCAAACATAAATGAATACAGAAACAGATTGTACTTTAAGGTTTAAGGTTATCAAATCAATCCAACTCAGAAGAAAGAAAAAAAGAATCAAAGCACCATCAGAAAGGAGGAGTAATGGATGCTTTCCGATGTAGCAGCTGTCTGCAGCAGATCCTGCTCTCTAAAAACGGCTTGAAATGAACGGAAACCACAAGTAGCTTGGAAGGAAAAAAATGTCTGTATGATTTGGAAATAATCCACAGTAAATCAAAGAACATGTGATTTGTATCAAACTGAGCGAAACATGTAGAGAAGCCGCCATAATTCTTTAAAGCGACCCACCACAAATAGCAAACTGGGATACACTACATCAACTAACTAAATCCATCAAAACACTGTAACTCAGAAATTAAATAGAAAAATCAAACAAATGTGCCAAGAAAAGTGGGATGGAGAGCATTCCTGCTGTCTCCCTGCTGCGTCCCAGCAGTGATGGGACGCTCTGCTGAATTACAGCGTTTCCAAACCACACTGCTGAGGACTCAGTAATGCAGCAGCGGCCCTGCCGCTCCATCTTTCTCCACCGCACCATCCCACTTCACATCTAAATCATGTTAACCCATCTGCCACATTCTGAACATCCTGCAGCCTGGACGGGCAACCTTCAGGGGTCTGCGCAGAGTCCGAGGAAAGACCGTCATTTCTATCATTTGCAAGCTTACACATGGTTGATCCATCCAGTTCTGTTGCTGGCATCCTAAAAACGACCTTTAAACACAGATTCAGTCAAGTCGTTGCCATAGAGACCAAAACAGCTGATAAGAAACAGCAAAAATTACATGTGAACCAGTCGATCTGCTGGTAAACTGGAGCCTGTAGTTCATGAACAAATTACCAAATGTACTCCTTGACTGGGCCGACAGTTAGATATCTACTTTACCATGCGAATCACGTGTCATGTCATATAGTTCACATGTACGTATACAAGCAGATGTGACCCACATGCAGAAATAAGTGGTTTTGGAACTATTTAAATGTGATTCTTTTGTGGATCAACAATGTTCCAAAACCATGTGGTATGCGTCTTTTAACTGGCACTCGTAAATATGAGCACATCACCCCTGTTTTATCATCTCTTCACTGGCTGCCCGTGCATTTTAGGATCCATTTTAAACTTCTTTTATTTGTTTTTAAATGTTTAAATGATGTTGCCCCCCTCTACCTCTCTGAGTTGTTGCGTCCTTACTCTCCGACGCGGTCACTCAGGTCGGCTGACCAGCACCTCCTGAGTGTACCAAAAACCCACCGTAAACTCAGAGGGGACAGAGCCTTTTCAGTTGCAGCTCCAAAACTATGGAACGAGCTGCCTTTGCACATCCGAAAGGCCTCTTCTGTACCTGTTTTTAAATCACGTCTTAACCACTTGTTTTCATTGGCTTTTAACACCACCTGAGATGTTGACATTATTAATCTGACTGTTTTTATCATGATTCTACCAGTTTTAGAAATTTTACATGTTTTTGCACTCTGTATTTGTATTATGATCATTATCTCTGTTTTATTCTGTACAGCACTTTGGTCGACTGTGGTTGTGTTAAAAGTGCTATATAAATAAAGTTGCAGTTGAAGTTGCAGTTGCATGTACATTTGGACCACATGATCATCAACATGAGAATCTCCCATTCTGTCATGTTTTTCCTTCCTGATCGGCTGGCACTCATCAGTGAAAACTCTATCCACTCGTGGCTTCCTGATTGCCTCTGCTGTTTTTCATCAGTTTCATTCAGTTCACCTGGTTTTCATGTCTCACAACCTACCTAAACTCCCTCCAATCTTCATCAGCACTCATGTCTAGTTGTGTTCCAGCATTCTACGGATTGTCTCCAGTTGCCGACCTACTGCTTCACGTCCCAGGATTACCCACCTTGCCTTGCCTTGCCCACGACGGACACCTCTACGTTCTTGGATCTTCTGGTCACAGACCCTTGCTTTGTCTTTGGATCTCCGAGCCTTGTCTTTTGCCCTGGATGAGTATTTGCCATTCCGTTTACCTCCTGCCATCCATCTGGAGCCTGGTTTCTAACAGCTGCCCAGTCACCTGAATTGATACTCTGCTCGTTCTCATCTTGCATTCCTCATTCACCAATAAACTGGTTTATTGTTTACAGCTCATTGTGTGTGGCTGAATTTCTGGATCCTCACAGTAATTCATTACACATTCCACCTCATCACCATGAGACTCTCCAGACATAGGTGTAAAAAGATGGGCGGAGCCTCCGTGACGTCACCCGTAGGTTTCTGAAGAGCTGAACTGAAGCTTGGTGGGCGGTTCCTACCATCACCATCTTGGCAGGGTCATGCGTGTCATCTCGCTTGGAAAATACAGATCTGGGCAAAGAGGTGGAGCAGGTGGAGGGGTGCTGTGAGTGTCATGGTGGATGATGACATAGTGAACTCCGAGCTGCCTGTAGCTAAGAGCTAACCTAGAGATAACAGGAGCTAACCAACTAACGGAGGTAAGCGGGCTAAAGCTAAGTCACGTTGTTAACCGGCTAAAAACTGTGGTTGTTCTACGTTCTTCTTACTTGAAACAGGAAATCGGGTACCTGTCAATCAAAAGGACACGCCCCTAAATATGCCGAACTTTGAGATTAAATTACTTTTAAAAGGGTGAGTTAGAAAAAATTCACTCCCCCCACAGTTGTCATGAAGGTAAACCTGACCTGTTAAACCTAAAATGGATTTTTGGACCAGGCTGTAAACATGTTTATTTCTGCTGTGAAGTTGGTCTTTTAACATGGGAGTCTATGGGGATTTGCTCAGGTTTGCGGTCAGCCCCTAGTGGATGAGGGGGGTAACTGCAGTTTTATGCACTTCTGCATAGGCTTCACTTTTAATCCTCTTAGTTCCACCACATCATGATGAGAATTTCCCGTTCCACCTGTAGCCTCAGTTTCCTGTTGTTCGCTGACAGGAGGGAAACCTGGTGTGGTCTTCTGCTGCCGTAGAACGTCTGCTTCAATGCTGGATGTGTTGTGTGTTCAGAGATAAAGCTCAGTTCAAGCAAGTTGTCTTCACCATGTCTACATGACTAAATGCATTGATTTGCTGCCAAGTGATTGTCTGATTAGATACTGATCAACTGTTTATAACTCAAAAAGTGCTTCAGTAAAGTCTGTAAAAAGTTGACTGTGTACGTTCAGCTGCTCAGGTTAATATAGTTGCACCTCGAGTTATGTACTTCCACAAGCTAAGGAACCACATTGCCTCCTAATGTGTTCCTCACTTCTTCATCCATTAAGTTACATGCAAAACTTAAACATAGTTGTCTTTTTAGAGATGAAATCCATTTGGGAAACTGGTTTATGCTTTGTTTGCATGTAGTTCTTCTTTTCAGATGTTCTTTTAAACACAATTCTGCTAACAAGAACAAATACTGTTAAACACCAAAGAACCTGCTCATTTTTACATCAGCTTTTTGTTTAGTTTTAGCCAGACTTATGACTTATTGAGTTTTATTCGTCTGAAGAAAGTGTTATTATAACTTAGCAGTGAGACTTGAACAGGTCTGATCCAGTTCTCCAGATCTACCATCCTGCAACTTCCAGATGGTGTCACAGTCAGCCCTGCTTCCTCCTGCTTTGCTGCTGAGCCCCCCCATCAGTTAACTGCCTTCACCTGTCACAGTCACCTGTTCATCAACAGTTTAGCCCGTCTAAATGCAGCATCCACCACTCACACATTGCCAGATTGTTAGTGCCTTCATGCCTGACCTTCCAGCACTCTTTTCAGAACTGCCTCCCTACTACTGGCTTTTGTCTTGCCCTTGAACCCTGAACCCCACAGTCTACTGGATCTCTGTCCTGGAGGAGCACCATCTGTGAGTTAGTGGTTTTCTTTTCCCTTTTACTTTTCGGCTCAGTTGACCCAGAGGATATTACTGTTTGGCATGCTGGAAACCAGAGTTAAAGTCCAACACTTAAACGAGTCATCACCTAGAAATCTAAAATTTTTTCAAGTTAAAATGTGTGTACTGGCGTTGACCAGAAGTGGTAACCTCACCGGAAGCCTTTCTGGTGAAGGCAGCGTCAACCTTGCTGCGGTTGGAAAGAGGGGCATTTGCAACTTGAAGTCAGACAATGCAGTCGGTAAGTTTTGCTACTGATATAAAGTTATTTTTTGCCATGACTGGGTGTGACTTTATCTGATGCAGGTAATGCTAAAGCTAACGCTAACGGGACAATTCATGATGATGGTGTGTTTTCTTCCGACCATGACATGGTGGTTATTTAATCTAACACGGTGACAATCATGCAGTCTGATATTGCCGTCATCTCATTAGATGACTTTTTTTTTTTTTTTTTTTTTAAAAAGTCAATTTCCATTGTCTGACTTATTCATCGACGCAGACTGCAAACATTTTCTGATGTTTTCACGTAATGTATGTAAAACAGGAGCTGTGGAACATTAACATCTGCGGCTAGCCTCTGGATATGGGGGTCTAGCTCCTGGTTTAAACTAGCTAAGGCTAAATCTAAGAGAGGGTGTGTGTAATTTGGTAATATTTTGTGTAGGCCTGTTTTTATCTAATATCCTTTAAAGTGCTTTTATAAAGTTTGATTTCATCTGATATTAAACTGCAGCTATTTACACCTATGATCAGATTTTTCTAACTTGTATTTGCATATTTCAGTCCAGCACATCTCATGCCATGCGCAGCACCAGCGGTCTACATGTAAATGTTGACAGACTGAACTGGCAATGCAGGCAACAACTGGAACACAGCTGTCGTCAAGGACTTTCCATCCTCTCCAGAAATACAGGTTTGTCTATCTTAACTTTACATACAGAAAATCACTAATCACACACATTCTTAATGGAAGCTGAGAGGCACTTTTATTGCTTGTTTTGATGTCGGTATCTGGTTCTGTGCAGAAAAGGAACCCAGGCAACAGCAGTGAAGATGACGTAGTCTGCACATCTCGACACCGTGGTTCTTTCAGCCTTCCCTGAAGAAGCTTCAACTCAGTCTGGTGGTTGATGATGATGATGATGATGATGATGAAGAAGACAGGGTCGTGGAGGCTTGCTCATCCAGCTCCAGAACCACAAGAGTCCACATAACACAGAACTTAACTACTATGTTCACAGAATCAATAACTAAGAGTGAAATATGTAATTTTATTACATTAAAAATGAGCATACATTTTATTTCTTTACACTAATAAATACATTTTGTTTCAATGAGCTGTTATATTTTACTCCAGCTTTACATCTTATATTCAAAATTCGGATGCAGAAATGTGTATATGATAAAGTTTACTTTAATTCAACTGCTTTTGTCTTAAGTTGCTGCAGCAAAGTTACTATTATATAAAATGGCAAGAACATATATAATCGCTTTCAACAGTTAGTTGCCATTTGATTAGCTTCATTTCTGAGTGTTTGGGTCTACAAGAGAAACTTCCCTCCAACAGGTAAATGTACATTGTCTGGCTTATAAATGTTTTTCTTTTAATGGAAAAAGCATTGACAGGTTCCACGCCAGGATGTTGGATTAGTCAGTTTGGGGTTTCATCAAATGACACTTTATTTTCTAAGTACAGTAATAGGTAAAATCTTACTTTCTCCCATCTTTCTCTTGGCATTGTAGCAGAATTTCCACATGTACAGATTAACAGAGGTGATTCATATATGAAAAACAGGTCTAGGTCAGAAGGAAGCCTTATAAAGATATTGTAGCCACACTGACTCTATACAAGAAACTTAATGTTTATCTGTACAGTAACACGGCAGCGACAGCAGGTGGCTAAAACAACCAGAGATGTCATGTGGAAATCACATTTTCCAGACAACTGGCTAAAATTGCACATCTAACTAGGTTTACGCTGTCAGTAAGTAACACTTACTGCTTTGTGCAATTCTGTCAAATGTGTGCACTTATGTGGCTGCTAAGTTTAGTGTGTAAATTGGGGAGGGAAATATGATACAGTGGTCAACATTACTTCATTTATTTACATCTTACTTTGGATTTTTTTTTAAAGTACATTCATAGTTCCATCTTCTGCTGCTTATCCGGGGTCGGGTCGCGGGGGCAGCAGCCTAAGCAGGGAAGCCCAGACTTCCCTCTCCCCAGCCACATTTGCCAACTCTGCGGGGGGATCCCGAGGTGTTCCCAGGCCAGCCGAGAGATATAATCCCTCCAGCGTGTCCTGAGTCTTCCCCGGGGTCTCCTCCCAGAGGGACATGCCTGGAACACCTCACCAGGGAGGTCCAGGAGGCATCCTGACCAGATGCCCGAGCCACCTCAACTGGTTCCTCTCGATGCGGAGGAGCAGCGGCTCTACTCTGAGCTCCTCCCGGAGGACCGAGCTCCTCACCCTATCTCTAAGGGAGAGCCCGGCCACCCTGCGGAGGAAACCCATTTCAGCCGCCTGTATACGAGATCTTGTTCTTTCGGTCACGACCCACAGCTCATGACCATAGGTGAGGGTAGGAACGTAGATCGACTGGTAAATCGAGAGCTTCACCTTCTGGCTCAGCTCCTTCTTCACCACGACAGACCGGCGCAGAGTCCGCATTACTGCAGACGCTGCACCGATCAGTCTGTCGATCTCGCGCTCCATCCTTCCCTCACTGCTGAACAAGACCCCGAGATATTTAAACTCCTCCACTTGAGGCAGGACCTGACTCCCGACCCGGAGAGGGCAATCCACCCTATTCCGTCTGAGGAAAACATTCAGAGTTTGAAAACAAAAATTAATACGTACTGACATGCCTTCGCCATGATGTGATGTTTCTAGGTTTTAGTTTCCTGTTTTATTTTGTGGTTTTCTTTTAGTCCCTCATGTCTTGTTTCCTGTTTTGCATTTCTGTTCATTTAGAACTTAATTAGTTCATCCATTTCACCTGTGTCTTGTTCTGTTTCTCAGGACTTATAACCATTGGTTTCTGTTCCCAGTTGCTGGTTCATTGTGTTTTCTCCGTCCCGTTTGCTGTTCCATTTGGTTTAAAGAGTAAACCTTTTCCCTGCAGTTAGTCTGCCTCTCTGTGGATCTAATAAAGACTGTTGACCTTCCTGGATCTCTTGTGCTGCTTTCAGACCCATACTGTGCTCCTAACACTAGGAACTGTGTTTACCTGATTAAATCTCTGGTGCTACTTTTGGGTCCATTCCCTCCCCATTACTGATGAATCAACTGAATTTCCTCACCTGCGTGCCAGTCGGAGCGTGCAGAGGCCTGCTAACCAGACATTGATCTGATTCAGGTGTATTAAAAAGGTTGCAGGATTGTACCTCTAGACCGGTGCTTCTCAGTCCTGGATCTCGAGACCCACTGCCCTGAACATCTCATGAACTACACACGTCATATTTTGAGTGAAAGCAGATGTAGCCTTGAGAGTTTCTTATATAATATGTGCATGTTGTGTCTTTTAAAGAGTAAAAACTGCTTCTAGTGATTTACAATATTTTAATACCAAAATCGACTGATAATATCTGTGACCCGATGATACCAGACATCTCCATAAAGAATGAAAGCTAATGTAAAGTTTTCTTTCAGATAACCGCAGAAAACCAGATACCAGTGTCAAAATCCTGCCAGCAATAGCACCTATAATTATATTTGCCCTTACCCAGCTGGCCCCCACTGCCACGCTTTAATCACAGATCGTCTGGCCTGATTTAAATTAGGATGTTTTTTTGCCTCAGAAATTTCTAGAATGAACATCATCATTATCCCATTTCACCTCTAAATCACTTTCTCTCCCCTAAACCGCACTCAAAACAGCTGCAGCCTCTGGAAAGTGGTAAAACAGTACTTAGGTTTTAAATTAGCGGCTTTGCTGGAGGAATGAGTTGGTGTTGTTTTAACAAATGGCTGGGCCAAATGTTTTGTGGGACAGATGGTTGAGGACAAACAGATCTACTTTTTGCAGCGAGTATACAAAAATCAAATGTAGTTAACTGGTTTTGATTAACAGGAAGTGACACAAGCGGTGGCTCTTATGCAGCCTGTGGTTGTCTGTCCAGTGTGCTGTGGAAAAATAACATCCAGTGTCAAATCTGAAAGCCAAAAAGGCCTAAGCAGAGACTGATTAGTTTGTCTTTGTTGAGAACATTTTTGTTTTTAGCTGTCAGCACCGTTCAGATATCAAACAAAACTAATATTTGTGTTCATCTCCATGTTTTAAGGTATGGAAAAAGATTAGAATAGCTTTTCTTATTCATCCATTTCATATTTTATACCTTATTTTAACTGTGTTAAACGCAGCAAAGCTAAATATGCTTAAGCTAACGTAATCACATGAATGAAATGTTTTTGCTAGGCTGCAAACTTGGAGATCTACAGTGGTTTTGTTTATAGTAGAAATTAGAGACATGAATTAACCAATAAACTGGGAGAGAAATGAACTATTCAGTCACATTTCAAGAAATGTAACAGATGTAAGAAAACTCAGTCATGTCTTACTTACAGAAATTATCAGGTGATAACTGTGGGCTACTGCATGCAGTTTATTATAGACTGTTTTCAACATGAGTTTGTGTCTCTTGTCTTCTCCAACAAGCTCTCCAAGTTGCGATAAAATCCTTCTGAGTTATAAAAGTCTTTAACCTTATTAAAAAGTAAATAACATGTCAATTTACCAGTCTGGACCATCCAGGGACTTGAATCCTCTCATCTGTATGCAGTGTTAGATACAGCTAAAAGCTAACGTAAGCCACAAGGAGAAGTTAGCTAGTGTTAGCAACAGCTAGCCATTGGCATGCTATACTTGTCCTAGCTGCTAGCCATTACAGCTTGATCTGACGGCTATATCAGGTACTCACCATGAACTTTTTTATTTCTTCTGGTGGTCAACCCAAAATCAAGGCAATAACTAAATAACTTTTCTGTCCATGTTTAAATTTTGGAGATTTTTAAATCTGATTTCTGCCATATTTACTGTTTTGATATTAGAATCCAAAGTCAGAATGTTACTTTTAGTTAAAATCCTCATGAGCTAATAAATATGGGTAAAAGGTTGGGGAAAAAAAGTCTTAAATTTTGTTAATGAATCAATAACATGAATTTGTTTATTTTTCTCAGCATGTCTATCTGGAACTTTGAATGTTTAGAGCACTTCCTAAAATTTTTTTTTTTTTTTTTTTTTTTTTAAGATTGTTTTAAAGATGTTCATAGAAAATATAGTTTGAGGACTCAATTCCTCCGGGTGGTCAAAATTGATTCCATAAGTCTTCAAAGTTAGCTTGTCATTTCAGCTTTATCTAACTCATGCCACAAGGAGAAGTTAGCTAGGGTTAGCATCTGCCAGCTATTAGCTTCCTGGATTTGTCCTGGGAATAGGGTTAGGGCTATCCATCCTGGCTGCTATCCAGGTCTTTGTCAGACGGTGCTATTAGATACTCACCACCAACAGCATGGATTTGAATTGACACTGAAAACACATCAGCAGTGATGTGATAAACAAATGAGCGTATTGAAAGATTTATTTTCAATGAAAGAGATAGAACTCTGTACAAAAGCAACGTTCACGGCCACAAGTATTTTTTCATGGCAGTGTGTTTGAAATGTGAAATTTTGAGAGACTGATAACAGGTGGAGTGGGACATTTAGTTCGAAAATGTCAGAAAATGTCAGCATAACAGATAACATAATACACAGCAGCTGATATAACCCTAAAGCGGCAGACATTTCCTGCAGCCTGAATAAATGTAAACCTTTTCCTGCAGCATACGGAGGCTAAAAGTGAATTAAAATTAACAAAAAGCCCCCTTCCTGCTGGTTCATACAAGGACAGTAGACTGAAGGAGAAATACATGACTAAAACCCTTCACTGAACTTCACTGAAGCGCCACATTTAGCTAGATTTTAAATTACATACGATGTAGATGGTGTTGTTTTAATCCTTAGCAGACAAAAGGCGCCCCACTGAGCAGGGTGCTATTTATTTCATCATCGTAGATGCTCAGCTGTGCTTTAATTAATGACAGTGGTAAACCACAAATGACTGGAACCAACATTATAATTGTCACTTTACAACTAAATCATTTTACTTTACTCCCAACTCTACTCAAAACAACTGCAGTCCAGAGCCCTGGCTTACTATGTGGATAGCGGTGGAGAGGATAGTAATTAAGTTTTAAATGAGCGGCTTTGCTGTGGGACTGGTGTTGTGTTTTGTGTTTGAGCACTTTACAGGGCTGTAGCTTCAGATATTTTAAACCAGCTGTTCTCTGATCATTAAGGATTAAAGCCAAACTGTTGAGGCCTATAAGTCCTTTGCATGGTCTTCACCTTTACAAATAGCTTTTGGAGAATGCTCAGGAGCTACTCAGTGTCTTTTTTCCCCTTCGTGTGTCTGTTTTCCTGCTGGGAGCGTGATGGCGTCTCCACAGGGCATCAAGGCCAACCTCTCCGTAAGAACGGGATTTGATTGATGGATAATAGTCTTTATTTTCTGGATCAGAGTAGGTCAGGGATCTGTACTTCCCAGATCCCTGCAGGTTTTCACTATGCTGGACGGGCTGCTTTTGTCCTTCACTGACAACTTGTGAAAACAACCCAAAATGTTAGAAGATGCTCAATAAAGTTAGATTTTTACAAAATAGGTTTAGATATGCTGAAAGAATTCAGTTTCCGCAGCAGGTAAATACAATATTGGCTTTGTTTTACAGCAGCTTCAATGTTTTGATTAGATTTAGGATCAGTCCAATAAATAAAAAGAATAAATTTAAATTTAAAAAAAAAAAAAAATTGTGCTTAAGTATTTATTTATAGGTTTCCACAATTTTAACCTTTTCTTTGTTGATGATACTGTTGGGTTCTGAAGCTTTTTTTCCTGAAGTCAAATGAGATTGACAATATTGCACGTGGACACGAACACATAATCCTCAGTCTGAACCGGGCCGAGTCACTATTTAATCAATTCATGACGATGCAACACGTACCAACTCAATTATAATTCCTAAGTGTTCAAAAATGACTATTTTTATAATAATTAAATGACAGAAACACATCTGTAAGGTGAAGCAGGCACGATAGACTGATTTGTCCTTCTAAAATGTCGTGGAGCAAATGGTACACAACAAAGCTACCAGGAAGCTAGCAGCTAGCTTTGCAGTGTGAGATTTACACATTGGGTTTGAAGGCAGCATTTGGGGACATTTTGGTTTTTGTGGACATGAGAACAGGTGAGACATGGACAAGACTACCTGCATATGGAAGCTGTTTAAAGCCAAAATAAAACTACAAACATGCGACAGGAACTCCAAGACAAGTTAGCAAAGGTTGTTGCTGCTAATTAATGCTAACATACTTTTCCTGAAGATTCCAGGGTAAAGTTCAACATAACATAAAAAGATATGTTTGTGCTGGATTTATTTTTGGTTCCACATAAATAAAAGACAATGGAGATAAATTTGAGTACTTGACTTAATATATACTGAATCTATCACAAAGTAGTTTAGATGCAGCCACAGAAAAATACTTTTAACACATGAGCTGGAGTAAAACAGTTTTTCAGTTAAATCAGAACAATATGTAAAAAAAACAATTAGAACAAGTAAACAAGCAGGAGCAGCTTGTTTAAAATGAAGTTTTATCCACCAAGCATAAAGCCAACACTGAACCTAACGGTGAATGTTTGGTCGGACTGACGGATGCAAGCCTGCAGAAATAAACTGGATGGAATATAGATGCTGAATTTATCTGGTCTACACATGTTTATGTGCAGTTTGCAGTAAATTAAACTCAGATGGGTGTATCCTCCGGGGAGCCTGTGGTAAGAACATTTCTTTGCAACCTCAAACATGAGATTTCTTGGTGTAAAATTCTGATTTTTTTCCTCCTCTGCTGGTCGAGATCACAGGATTTTGCCATCTGAGAAGCACGAATGAGATGTGATCAAAGTCTTTATCAGTTTGTGACATCATCTGTCCACAAGGGCTTTTATGTACGATGGTCTCTAGCAAGCTCTCCAAAGCAAAAACCTGAAAAGATTTAGTGTCAGCCACATCCAGATGTCTCCAATAGAGGCACGTTGTGGGTTGGAAAGTTTAGCTTTCTCACAATCACTAAAAGCTAGCTTTGTGATCTTCTCATAACAAGCTCAATCAGTTCAGATCACAAGAAGCATGTCTTTCATTTCACAAACAATAATTAACCCATGATTCATTTATTAGAGCAACATGCTGCCAAAAAAACAAGAGAGCGAGAAAAAGACTCAGAGAGCCGATTTGTCAACGCAACGTGACATCACAAACTAAATTTTGCGATGACAGGAAACAAAACCTCAGAAATAATTGAAAACATGTCTGTGTGGTGTGTTGCATGTGTGAAACTGACACACGAGGCTGGAGGCGCCGGAAGGAGGAGACGTTTGAGCTGAAGAACTGACGAAGGCAGGTCTGAACCCAGGTCAGACCCCTATAACCGCACCTTTTCTTCATTTTTCCCATTGCTTTGCCTTTGTATTTGCCGAGTTGGTTACCGAGACCAAATTCCATGCATCCCGATACTTATCGCCCCCTCCGAACCAGTGTTTGAGTGTGTCGCATGCTGATAGCATTGACTTCAGGAATCACTCCATCTCATTCAGCAGTTCCCACAGCCTCACCACAAAAGAAAATAAAAAAACTACACACCCCACAAAAGGGAAAAAAGACTTTGCTCAACCCACACAAAGAGAAAAAGTCACCTCCCACCCGGCTCCTCTTGTTGTGCCAAACAATCCAAAGTTCCACACTTTTCCCCCCTCTTCCTCCACTTTTTCTTTTTGTTTGCACTGCAGCCTCGCTCGCCTGCTCGCTTTTCTTCACAAACACACATTTGATGGACAGAAGATATTACGTCGCAGCGGAAACCAAGAGAAGTCAGAAAAATGCAGGGAGTTTACAGTTTTTGTTGGAGGGTTAAAAAAAAGAGGAGAAAACGGGGAAATACGATAAGTGGAAATGTTCAGACTAAACAAACACCAGCAAATACGTGAAATTTTGCACGAACTCACTTCTTCTGTTTGTATGCGTTCGTGTGAAAGCAGAGCTGCAAATGATGCATCCAGAAACAAAACGTTTGTCTGAGAAAAGGATTTAAAAAACTTTTCAAATGTTGGAAATGTCATGTTCTAATGCTCCGTATCGTGTTCCAGGTGTCAGAGGAAGGGTTGGATGGATCCTTTAACATTACTCCAAATACGTTTTCAGTCAAATTTAGTTGCCGAACTTTAAATTTAGGTTGAAAAATCTCATATGATTTAACTAATCTGGGAGAAATAGATATTTATAAATTAAAATGTATTTTTGTTTTTAAAACAAACTGGTGAATCTAATTGCAGCAAAACGACATGAGAAGCTATATTTGAAGTTGATATCAGTTATATTTAACCTTTTATCTGCTTATTGATCAGATGCAAGTGGGCATGTGACCATCCATCCATCCATCCTTTCATCCATCCGTCCCTCTGTCCATCCATCCATCCATCCATTGACCTGTACATCCATCCACCTGTCATGGTTCCAGTTGTGGGTTTGTGTGTTCTTGTCATTATTTATTTCCTTCAGCAGTTTCCTCCCTTCTGTTTACTGTTTAGCTTCTTGTGTCCTGTTGGTTCACCTGGTTTCATGTCACTCATCCATCCTACGTGTCTTATGTCTCTGTGTGTATTCATACACTCCCACATGGTTTCAGTTCTTCTTCACTGGTTTGTTGTTCTTAGTTTTCCTAGATGTCATCTCAGTCACCATGGTTCCTGTTACATCCTTACCTGCATCCTGCTGCTCACCTGATTCATTTACCTGATTTATTCATTTACTCACCTGATTTGGGTACTCACCCCACTACTGTGACCGCATCTATCCATCCATCCATACGTTCATCTGTTCATCCATCCATCCATCCATACGTTCATCTGTTCATCCATCCATCCATCCACCCATCATCCATCCATACATTCATCTGTTCATCCATCCATCATCCATCCATCCATACATATGTTCATCTGTTCATCCATCCATCCATCCATCCACCCATCATCCATCCATACGTTCATCTGTTCATCCATCCATCCATCCACCCATCATCCATCCATATATTCATCTGTTCATCCATCCATCCATCCACCCATCATCCATCCATACATTCATCTGTTCATCCATCCATCATCCATCCATCCATCCATATGTTCATCTGTTCATCCATCCATCCATCCACCCATCATCCATCCATACGTTCATCTGTTCATCCATCCATCCATCCACCCATCATCCATCCATACGTTCATCTGTTCATCCATCCATCCATCCACCCATCATCCATCCATACATTCATCTGTTCATCCATCCATCATCCATCCATCCATCCATATATTCATCTGTTCATCCATCCATCCATTCACCCATCATCCATCCATACATTCATCTGTTCATCCATCCATCATCCATCCATCCATCCATATGTTCATCTGTTCATCCATCCATCCATCCACCCATCATCCATCCATATATTCATCTGTTCATCCATCCATCCATTCACCCATCATCCATCCATACATTCATCTGTTCATCCATCCATCATCCATCCATCCATCCATATGTTCATCTGTTCATCCATCCATCCATCCACCCATCATCCATACATTTATTCATCTGTTCATCCATCCATCCATCCACCCATCATCCATCCATACATTCATCTGTTCATCCATCCATCATCCATCCATCCATCCGTATGTTCATCTGTTCATCCATCCATCCATCCACCCATCATCCATCCATATATTCATCTGTTCATCCATCCATCCATCCACCCATCATCCATCCATACATTCATCTGTTCATCCATCCATCATCCATCCATCCATCCATATGTTCATCTGTTCATCCATCCATCCATCCACCCATCATCCATCCATATATTCATCTGTTCATCAATCTATCCATATATTCATCTGTTCATCAATCTATCCATATGTTCATCTGTTCATCTATCCACCCATCCATCCATCCATAACCCAACAAATAAAAGCACATATATTTAAAAGAACAAATTAAAGGCAGGGAGAATTTTTTTACTCTATTACTTAGTCTTTTTCACATCCTAATTTCAGTCAAATGATAAAACGCTCGAACTTGCAAATAAAAACATTAAGTCGCCTGTGGAACAGACAGGACTGGAAAACACCATTTTCATTTCAAGCAGCCTGTTTGAAACGATTGAATGGTGACATGTCTATCAAACTTGTCTACCATTTGTCCTGCCCCCCCCCCGTCAACTTGTCAGGAACATTTGGCGACTACGGGGAAAGTCTGAAGAAACAGGTTTAAACTTTACTTTCAAAATGTAGCTTGTTCGAACTCTTTTTCTGGGATCTTCTACCCTGCCTTTAAAAAAACACAATGAAAATAAACAAGAATAAGTAAACACCAGGACAAATTAAAAACACAACTACTTCAACCTACCGACAGATGTAAGTACCGGGGGCAACGTGAGAAATCACTGACTGGACGCCATCAGCGTCATGTTTCTTTCAATTGTTGACATTTTTAATTTGCCATTTTTACTTATTTGTAGTTGTGGTTTGAACTTCAGGGCCACCGTAGTATGGAGACCTGATAGGACGCCATTTGGCTGGATTTACTGTCAGCTGGTGATGCAGGTCCATATGGCCGCCCTGCAGCTGTGAAACCACAGAGCGCTCCTATACAGTTAGCAGCCGGTCATGACCTGGACACCGGCTGTCATCATTCTCCAGTCATTCCCCCAACAGTCTTTTACAGCTGTAATTAAAGTATTTAGAGGTGTGGGATCAGGTCAAGATGAGGAGTCCTCGAGTCTCCTGCCGAGTACGGACCGAGTCTGCATGTGTCTGCTTGGAAAGGATTTGCTGACTCAGCAAACATCTGAAATCAGCTTCACATGCAGACTTTGCAGGAGTGACTTGCCTGGATGTTTGTTTTTCGGCTCATTATTCCTAAAACATGTCGTGTCCCACAGAAAGTAAACCACATTTATGGTTTTAACAATCTGTTTATTAATTTCATTAAAAAGACAAAAGTAAAGCGGATTCATTTTTAAAGAATATTTAGACAATTTGGACATTTAAATATTAACAGCATTAAAGAAAATATACAAAAGCTGCATTAAAAAGTAGATCAAAGAAAGAAGCTAAAGTGAAGAAAATAAATTCTTACACCATAAAGATGCAATATGATTATTGATTTAAGAGAAATGTGTTTTGGATGAGTTTTGTTCCTTTCTGGTCCTTATCAGATACCCAATAAATTCATCAATACGGCAGAAACGAAACCCTGGCCTTCATTATGATTAATTCTCAGATATTTCATGAAGTTTGTGTGTTGTTCACACATTACCTACCTTATCATGGCTGTTTGTTCGTCCTCCACCAGTCAGACCAGTCTACATGCCACCTCCAGCCTGGTCCAGTGGGCTGGAGATGATTGGTCAGGGAAAAGAAGCAGAACCTGACGGCATCTGTGTTAAAGGTATCTGTACTTCTACAACATTAGCCTTCACCTTCAGAGAGTCCCGGTGCTCCAGAAGACGCTCCCAGTGCCACAGAAAAACCATCCAGAGGAATTAAAGACCTCCGTTAAGGTCATGGCGGATCTGATCCTGACATCTGAGGCCCCTCTGTTTTAGTTTTTCCTAATGTCATTTGGATTTCACTCTTCATTTGTCATAAATGTGAAACTCTGATCTGTGCTTGACGTGGGTTTTACACATCTACACGTTGTGGTGTTCTGGACTCTGCGCCGTCCATTAAAACCCAGTAATGCCCGGCTCCTCATTGTTTACTCCTTATTTATACCAACAAGACATTCTTTTCACATATTTAGTAACAAAAAATATCAACTTGCAGGGTGGTCAGGGAAATTTAGGAAATATTTAGGAAAATACCTTCTACAATGAAGAATTTTAGTTTACCTGGCTGTGTTCTAACGTGAACTGGAGAACCGCTGTTATTGACTTATTGCACCAGATTACATGCAGCCAGGTGCATGCTAAGCTAACTGCTTTGTTTACATAACAGCTGAGACTGGTGCAGCTAATCTTGTTAGTAAACTCTTTGTTTATATGTAAACATAGTTAGTAGCTGACTGTACAGAAGAACGAAATCATCGCTATGTGTTAACAAGGTCACTGCTACATTAAAAAAACTTTTATTGACCAAACGGTTTTAGCAGTGCAGCTACATCACCACCTTTGTTTGTCTTCTGGCAGTATTTTGATCAGGTTTTGCGCTTTTATCCAGATTTTTCTGTAAATGATGCCATCTGCTGAAGTCAGAAACCCATCCTGTGTCCTGTCCTCCACCTCCTTTGACCTTGACACTTCTTATTTCACCATGTGGAAGATAAGGCGGTATATAATGAGTGATGCAAAAGGCTCATCATGTACACAGAGCCTGTAATTTCCATGTATGGTATGTAGATATCTGGTTATCGCGGTGCAGAAATATGTGTATAATTTCAGACTGCTGTCAAGATATTTTGGTTTTTTTATGCTGAGAAAATGATGTCTTTGTGAAGTTTTAGAAAAAATAGTCCAAACATGCACCTTTTGCCCCAAAAGGCTGGCCAGACCCTCATAAACAAACAGCAGCTATAATAACGTCCTGTTTGATGATGACAGCTGGAATTCAGCGCGTCTCAGATGGTTTCAGAAATCGAAGGTTTCAGACTCTGTTGAACACAGTTATTTCCTTTCAGGATGGTCACTGGAGATGGATGTCTGCTGGATGCCTTTCGGAGATGAACCAAGGAAGTCGGAAAACCAACAAGCTGCTCATTTCTTCTATTATCACCTTAGCGTAAGGACGTAAATCACATTTGCGCTGTAGTAACGGTTGTGAGTGATTGTGTAGCTGTTATTTATCCGTATGTGCATCTCTGCTTTGTCACACTTCGGGGAAAAAAAAGGAAATCCCTTTTTCTCACTAATCCACTAGTAACAATGTCTCCCTGAAAGGTCCATTTCTGCCCCCTAATGTACGTAAATGTGAACGTCCGTTTCAAACGCTGTCACACGTCGCATTCCTCATATTTCCACGCGTCTCTTACAGTGTGTACAGACCAAACGCTGAACGCTCGACGCTAGTCACTAAACTGCCACTTTTGTGTCCGACGCCCAAAACGCTCCTGACGCTTTTTAGCAAGGAATGGTTATCCTAAATATTGCACGGAGTAATGGCGTCTCAGCCCCGTGTCTGGGCTCACCTGGAGGAATCTTCCAGGAGCTGCCAGCTGATCGCTCTGCCTCGCCCTGCGTCAAGCGGCCAAAGTTAAGCTTTGTCCATCTCTGGCTTTTGATGCGCGGAACGCTGACACCCAAAAACGCTCAAAACGTGACGCGAGAAAGCTCGACGGCCTCCACATAGATTTTACATGGAAACCTGCCGCTCTTGACGCTCAAAACTTGTTTGGTCTGAACACACCGTCAGGCTGCCATGGTTATTAAATCACAACATCCACTACCAATTGGTAGCGGTGTTTACAACCGTTAAAAACACCAGAAGAAGAAAACCACTGAGGTTTTTGCTGTGCTGAACTTCTTTTGGTCTTTTTTGGGTGTTATGTCGGTTTGTGCATCAACTCTGCCCTGTTCCTTTTCTTCTCTAGTTTGTTCCTTTCACCAGTTGTGTGGTGGATAAACAGCTCAGTACTGTCCCTTAGTGGTTTCTGGTGGTATTATTTTGTTTTCTGCGTCACCTGACAGACAGCTAAGCTATTTGCAAACTAACCAAATTACCCTCATAACTGATGCAGGAGTCGGACGAAACTGTTCATCTGCGTGTCCATCTTCTGCGTCCAGCAGAACTGGGCCTTTACAGCGTAATCAGCTGTTCATAAATCCCACCTGCTTGTTCTTGTTCATGGTCCTTTACATGCAGAAACATCCTCATTTAGCCAGATAGACAACATGTTGCATTAGTCACGTGGAAATTGCTTGTTTCTCCTCGTTGTGATGGAGGGAAAGAAAGGAGGACATTTTTCTGAGTTTAATGCTAATCAAACTGTTTAGTTCCCTCATTCAGGTTAAAAAAAAGTCAATTTACACCTGCAAAGGTTCAAGTGCAGGATATCAATGATATTTCATGGTTTCTGGCTTTTTTGTCCAGTTGTGGTTTTACTGTCCTGCAGGATTTTATTGTCTCAGTTCTGTCTGGTTTCCTGTTTTATTTAGAAAGTTTTCCTCTTGTGTGGTCTGGTTTCCATTCTGTTTCCAGTTCATCAGCCCACCTGCTCCTCATTTAGGGAGTTCTTCTCCTCAGAGTATAAATATCTGATGGTTTCTGGTTTTCTGCCAGATTAGCATCGTGTTTGAGCAGGTTTAGTCTTTGTGAGTCCATCAGTTTGTCATGAAAACTTTCCTGTATCGTGACATTTTATGATCCTCTCAAACAAAATGCTTCAACATACTTTAACAAAAAATAAATGTTGCAGAGAGAAAGAAAAGCAGGAAATGATTCTTGTTTAGAGATCATCTAATATAAAAAAAAACCTAAACAAGTGAAACGTATATTTTAAAATGGCCGAGATGATGTGCATCTGCAGGTGGAGGACAGAAACCAACAGGTCTTCCTCCTCTGGATGTTGTATTTTTATCCTGTGAAGATATTCCGTTAACCTGGTTGCTTTCACATGATGAATGTGATGAGTCATACACGTTCCACGCTTCATCGCTACATCGCCTTTGTTCACATGTTGAATTATTCCAGTGAATTAAATGTATTTTAGTCACATCCAGTACAGACGGTGTGAAGCATCTCCGTGGTCGACACGTCCATCATGTCATCAACCAAAACCACCAGAATAGTAGTTAATACAGCAAAACTTGTAATCTTAAAAAACACCTTTAGAGCTTTTTTTGTCTTTTTTTCTTCCTTAGAACCTAAATCTTTAAAGTAGTTGTTGTAACGCATATAGAGTTAGCCAGTGGACACCTGGTTTCTAGGACCATAACACTAAAGTCTTGTTCAACTGGGATTGTTGGAGCCATTTGGTGGCATCAGAAGAGACTTTGTTCCCCCATGTTTCACAATATTTAAAGTTACTTTCATACCATTCCCATTAAAAAGGAAAAAAAAAACCCATCTGTCATTCAGATAAGTTGAAATGAATAAAAAAATGGAATAATTGATGTTAAAATCTGCACCAGTATGATGTAACCAGCTACTAATGGTCATGAATGGCTCATTTGCATTTAGTGTTAAAACGATCAAGCTCCATTCATATTCAAGCACAAGTGGGACTGTGGTGGTTGGGGGGGCTTCAAGCTTTAGGTCTCACAAAGGCTTGGACCGGCCCTGTTGGTAGGGGGGAATGTAGTGGGTTGTCTCATCTCGACCCCAAGAGGGCGCTGCTAAAATATACTCCAACACGTCTGATCACATGGATGCAACGGCTTGTCAAGTTTTTCATGGTGACTCTTTAACTTCCATCAGGTGTGTTGGAGCAGGTAAACATGGAAAACATGCAGTATGAGGTTCTCACCACTGATCTGTCCTGATTAACTATTTACATGGAAATGAGATTATTATAGATAGACTTTTTCACATCTACTTCGCTTTTCGTGTTTTTACAGAATTTTCTAATAAAACATTTTTTCTTTCTTGGCCAGGCGACGGCGTAGGCTCACTAGCTTACCTGCTAACAAAAACAACGCATTCAGGTCTGGTTGTCACATGATACGATACCGCCTGACGTGCTTCCATCGAAGTGGACTCAGCCGAGGCGAGCACGTTCTTTCTGAACGAAACTACCTCGCCGTGTGTTTAAACAAATCGCCTTTTCCTGGAAGCTCGCTATGAAACGATGTAACAAGTCTTTATTCTCGCTGTCCCAGCGACGGCGTGTCATGCAGCGAGATTCCCGGGTCCCAGTAAGACGGTGCATCCTGCAGGTTTGTGGTATGCGCCGATCCTTCCTGTATCCGGCTGGGAAGTTTTCTCCTTATGCTCATGTTTCCTCTCCTTTGACTTCACTCTTCAATTAACTAAAGCCTGAAGGAAAGGAGAAAATGACTTTTAAATAAGAAACTACAAATCCCGTCGGAGGCCATGACAACACGACGTTGCCATGGTGATGTTTACTCAGTCGGAAGCAAAACTTCAGGCATTCGTCAGCGTAAATTCAGATGTAGTTTGTGTGTTTGGGTGAGTTTTTGTACCTGATGGACCAGAATGTGAGCTTTCTGTCTAAACAGAAACGCCTCTGATCGGTGAGTCACTGACCTGTCCGACGCCGGATGACTCACAGCATCTTGATCTCAGCATCGCCAAACCCAGAGGTCACTTTCCCAGAGCTTTATCTCCCAGCCCTTCGCTTCAACCTTCCTGGAACTCCTCATTCTTACAAAACGTGTGAGTTTCCTGATTTCCGACAATTGCATGAGGAAAAGAAACTGATGGAAATGAGTTTACAGTGCCATCTGAGAACAAAGCAAAAGGCTGAAAATGAGAGACGTGAAGGCAGAATGATGGCGTGAGAGTCAATAAAACAGACTGAATAATGACAGAGGCCGCGACAAAAACGGAGAAGACAACAGCTCAGGAAAGATGAGACACAAACAAGTGTTCGGTGGGAAAGGTCGTATATTGTCCTGCGGCGCTGCAGCGCATTAATTACAGGAGGAGAAATGATAAGCTCTGCAGAAGGGCTCGGAATAGACAGACAGATGTCTGAGGATGCAAAGTCGTTGGGATTCCTCCGTTACTCATGAAGCTGCTACCTTCAGCAACCAGTTTCAGATTTTTACTCTTCTACGTTTTATATATTTAATATATGTCTTTATCAGGCTGCAAAAATGAATAATGACAGAAGTCTTTAATGTAAACAAGTTTCCATGGAAACAGTCTCAGGTTTTATTGAAAAGGACATTTTTGACAACATGTTTGAGATTGTTTTTGTTTGTTCTCTAATGTTGGTTTGGACCCCAAAGACCCCCAAAGTCAGGGTTTTTTTTACACATTCCTCACTAAAGTGTCAGAAACACTTGTGATTAGTTCCCAGACAATATATTGATCAGAGTTGTTAATAGAAATGACAGATCGGTTCTTCCCAACTGAATGTCTGCATGTCAGAGAGCAAGACCACACGATGCAATATCCGTAAAAATATTTATACAATTCTATAACAAATGTCGATACAATGATGATGCTTTTGCCCAAAATTTCACTCATTTAATGAATTTATTATTGGTCATAATTATGATCATAATAAGATTTTATAGAAATGTTCATGTTTTTTTAACAAAGTAAATGGCAAAACTGTGAAAATTAAGTTTGAGCTGTTTTGTTTGTTATTTTCATATTGTTTAAAATCTAATAAATTAATAAAATGACTATTAATCCCTTTTATTATAGAACTGTTTGAGAAGAATAAAAGATGATGGTATCGAACAAAACGGACACCAGCTTCGGTGTTGATACGTTCGATGTTTGGTTCAGTTTGCTCTGCTAGATGCAAGAAGATGGTGAGGAAAATAAACGGCTTATTAAATGTCAAAAGGATGGGTTGGAGAAGACAGTAAATGGATGTTTATTCTGTTAGAAATTAGACTTTAACACAAATTTTTAAGAAGGAAAAACTTTATTTCAGCCTTTGCCTGGTTTTTAGGACAATCTGACTTTAAAAAAGAAGTTTTTATGACGGTTTTCAGGCCAAGAATCAGATTTTTATGCACATTTTCAAACCAGCTGCATGTGGGAAGCTCGGTATGACCATCAGGCTTAATTGTCTCCTCCTCGCCGGTTCCTTTAATCATGACGCCTGACACAGAAACACAGACAGAAAATACTTTCTCATGTTCTGAACTGGAGCTCGGTCCCCTTCAGCCCACTCAGCACGGCAGAGAAAACAATAAATTATAATGAGCAAAGAAACAAAATGATTTTTTCAGGCAACGTCAGCAGATGTGACTGAAGGCTGAGGGGAAAACTAGACAACCCTCCATCTCACAAAAATAAACACAAACAGGACTTTAATGCAGAACAAAGCCAAAGCGCCTTGGCGCTGCAATGTTTCCAATTCACACTTAATTCTGTGATTTTGTGTCATTTTAACGTCTCTGGTGGCGAATGCGACTCAGACGTCTTAATTAGGACCATTTCAGCCTGAAACTCTGTGTTTTCCATGACCGTGTTTTACTCCAACCACTTGCATGACTACAAATGGCAGTTTTAGTCTATATTTATGGATTCCCTGTACTGACTGGTGGTCTCCTGGCGCTTCCTCTGCACCGCCACCATCATGACTCCATGTGTGGTTTTATTGACGTGTCGTTAATCAGCAGCAGAGATGAGGCGTCTTCGTCTCTCCTCATCGCCTGGATGTTGAAACCAGGTGGAACCTTCTCCTCACACATGAAGCTGGAAAAGACTGGGTTCTGCTGGATCCTACTAAGACTGCAGGTCTACTAGAGGCTCCTAGACGTCCTAAAAGTAGAATGAGGGAACTGGTTCCCAGTTTAGTTTCAGGAAGTAGACATCCTTTTTACTTGTTAGGTCAAACTTCCTGATGAATCTTCTGGTCAGATCTGGCCCTTTAGTCCTGCTGCTACAGGCCGAGGCTGCTGGGAGACGTCCCATGATGCACCGGTGGACGTCCCATGATACGGAGGTAAGCGGGCTAAAGCTAAGTCACGTTGTTAACTGGCTAAAATACGCGGTTGTTCTACGTTCTTCTGACTTGAAGCGGGAGATCGGGTACCTGTCAATCAAAATGACACACCCCTATTTATGCCGAACTTCGAGATTAAATTACTTTTAAATGGGCGAGTTAGAAAAAAATTCACTCCACCCACAGTTATCATGAAGGTAAACCTGACCTATAAACCTAAAATGGATTTTTGAACCAGGCTGTAAACATGTTTATTTCTGCTGTAAACATGTTTGTTTCTGCTGTAAACATGTTTATATCTGCTGTAAACATGTTTGTTTCTGCTGTAAACATGTTTATATCTGCTGTAAACATGTTTATTTCTGCTGTGAAGTTGGTCTTTTTAACATGGGAGTCTATGGAGATTTGCTCTGTTTTGCAGCCCCTAGTGGATGAAGGGGGAACTGCAGTTTTATGCACTTCCGCATAGGTTTCACATTTAACCGCCGGAGGTTGCCGCTTCTTTGGCCACTCCTTGGGCGGCTCCTGACATGGAGAGACTCCCCAGATGTAGTTTCCTCACAGCAGCGTCAAGCCATACACAGATGATAGAATCCTGAAGTTATTAGTTTTATTTTGGCTGTAATGGTCAGGGGAAGGGTTGGGTTGGATGTGTGTGTGTGGGTAATGTGTGTGTGTGTGTGTTTTTAAATGTGAAACTATTTTTCATTTTTAATTTTAAGCACTTTGATATGCTTTTGTATGTAAAGTGCTATACAAATAGTTTGATTTGTTGTTTCCTGCTACCAATTCAAATCTAATGGATCCAACAGCTTGTTGTCAGCTTGTTTATTGGGTTCAGTCAAGTGTGTTGGAGCATGTAGACAACAAAAGCCTGCAGGTAACCGGCCCTCGAGGACCCGTCAGAGATCTGGGTGTCATCTGCACCACAATCGACTCTTGGGGAACCCACAGTTCAGAACCATCTGGTCTGACACAAATATGTCCTGCTGTCAGGGTAAAACGCCATGCTGGAGCCTTCAACCCAGTTTCTAACCTCTGTGAGAGAATCCGATGGTCCACCGTGTGAAACGCAGCGTTCGGGTCCAGCAGGACTAAAACTGAGACCTCGCATGTGTTTGTGTTTGTATTTTTAGTCACCTTGACCAGAACTAAAACTCCGTTTTCACCTGCTTGTCATGAAGAATCCTCAAAGCCGACATGTCAAGAAGTTCAGGCCTGTCAGCAGGAATGTCAGCTTTTTTGTCTGAAAGTGTGTGTGTGTGTCGCTGGGTGATAAAGGGAGGGGATTCCCGCAGCGACGTGTGTTAATGGTGTGTGTGTGTGTGTGTCTCCCATCCATCATCACACACATTTCCCTCCTTCAGCGTGTTTGAAAATAGAATGTTGTGTGAACATGACCTCTCCCACACATAAAAACACACACACGCACACACACATACTAGTAAACACACCCATTACGATGCCATTGTGTCTTGGTTTCTTGTCCAGAATGTGGGTGCATGTTTGTTTGTGTGACGATGTGTGTGTGTATTTGTGTGTGTGTGTGCGTATTATCTTTTTTCTATCTCTCTCTCTTTTCTTTTCTCGCCACAAAGTCTGCAGTCGCTGCCAAATTTCCTTTGTGGCAAAGGTGGGGTGCTACGACACTCTCTCTCATACACACTCACTCACACACACGCACACACTCAGCTTGTTTTGTAATCGACGTTTTGAGAACGAGTCATAAGGATATCACCAACCAGGATTGAGTCTGATGTCCTGAAAGACGAACAGAAAACATGAGTTGGTGCTGATGTGAAATTTCCTCGGCTTCGTTTTCCCCACAATCAGGAAACTCAGGATTTAAACACTTCATCTGCTTCACCGACATGTTCACTGACATACACCTTTTCCCCTCGAAGGAAATCATTCCTGGTGTGACAAATTCAACAAGGTAACTGTAGCCCACCAATAACCTTATCCTGGTATGGGCCCTGAGCTCTTTGAATATATAACTAGGATGTGTATTGTAAGGTAGCAAAACACTGATTCTGATCACTCTCAGAAAAATAATAAGCAAACAAGACACATATGAACTTATAAACTGGAACTTGTATTTCCTCAATAGTTAAATGCAAAAAAAAAAAAAAAAAAAAAATTCACAGTGTCACTTTTCAATATCAGTTCAAACTTAAATGCAATACTAAATAAACTTAGTCAAGTGGGCCCACTCACCAAACACACCTATTCAAGAATATGATTAATACAAAGAATATGAAAAATACAAAGGTGCAGGCCTGAAGCGCAGCTCGGGAGCGGTGCAGCCCAAAGCTTTGTGGCTGGTTGAACATAAAATAAATGCAGTACCTTTAGTGTTTGAAGAAACTTTGGCAGCTTGTAGCCGAGAAGAAACTGTAAGAGTGAAGCTGGGTTCCTCCGATCTCCAGATCACCGAAAAAGCAGCAACTCGTGGCTTTCTCCGTGCAGAATCTGTTCTCCAGTTTGTTTCTGGTCGTCCTGACAGTTGCAGGATTTTCCAAGCGTCCACTTCGGAAGCGTTGAATAATGCCCGATGAAAGCTGGGTTAGCTTCTGGCGGCTAATTCCCCACGCTGGACTACGTCGGCTAGCACCCACTGCAGCTTGCTAAATTGAAACAAACTTGAACAACTAAAATAACTTCGGGTAGAAGTCTGATCAGCTATTTCTAGTGCCACACTGATGACTTACGAGGAGAAAGCCCATAACACTGACTACCACAGCTTGCACAAGCTTTCCGAGTTTTGTCAAGTTTTGTCCTGGAAAAAAAAACGTCCCACGAACGTCCGCTTCGTCCCCACACTCTTTTTCACCCATCAACAACCCGCAAAAAGAGTCTCCCGTTCCACCTCATCATGATGAGAATCTCCTGTTCCACCTCATCACCATGAGAATCTCCCGTTCCACCTCATCACCATGAGAATCTCCCGTTCCACCTCATCATGATGAGAATCTCCCGTTCCACCACATCATGATGAGAATCTCCCGTTCCACCTCATCACCATGAGAATCTCCCGTTCCACCACATCACCATGAGAATCTCCCGTTCCACCTCATCACCATGAGAATCTCCCGTTCCACCTCATCATGATGAGAATCTCCCGTTCCACCTCATCACCATGAGAATCTCCTGTTCCACCTCATCACCATGAGAATCTCCCGTTCCACCTCATCATGATGAGAATCTCCCGTTCCACCTCATCATGATGAGAATCTCCCGTTCCACCTCATCATGATGAGAATCTCCCGTTCCACCACATCATGATGAGAATCTCCCGTTCCACCTCATCATGATGAGAATCTCCCGTTCCACCTCATCACCATGAGAATCTCCCGTTCCACCTCATCATGATGAGAATCTCCCGTTCCACCTCATCACGATGAGAATCTCCCGTTCCACCTCATCATGATGAGAATCTCCCGTTCCACCTCATCATGATGAGAATCTCCCGTTCCACCTCAGAATCTCCCGTTCCACCACATCACCATGAGAATCTCCCGTTCCACCACATCAACATGAGAATCTCCCGTTCCACCTCATCACCATGAGAATCTCCCGTTCCACCTCATCACCATGAGAATCTCCCATTCCACCTCATCATGATGAGAATCTCCCGTTCCACCTCAGAATCTCCCGTTCCACCTCATCACCATGAGAATCTCCCGTTCCACCTCATCACCATGAGAATCTCCCGTTCCACCACATCATGATGAGAATCTCCCGTTCCACCTCATCATGATGAGAATCTCCCGTTCCACCTCATCACCATGAGAATCTCCCGTTCCACCTCATCACCATGAGAATCTCCCGTTCCACCTCATCATGATGAGAATCTCCTGTTCCACCTCATCACCATGAGAATCTCCCGTTCCACCTCATCATGATGAGAATCTCCCGTTCCACCTCATCATGATGAGAATCTCCCGTTCCACCTCATCATGATGAGAATCTCCCGTTCCACCTCATCATGATGAGAATCTCCCGTTCCACCTCATCACCATGAGAATCTCCCGTTCCACCTCATCATGATGAGAATCTCCCGTTCCACCTCATCACGATGAGAATCTCCCGTTCCACCACATCATGATGAGAATCTCCCGTTCCACCTCATCATGATGAGAATCTCCCGTTCCACCACATCATGATGAGAATCTCCCGTTCCACCTCATCATGATGAGAATCTCCCGTTCCACCTCATCACCATGAGAATCTCCCGTTCCACCTCATCATGATGAGAATCTCCCGTTCCACCTCATCACCATGAGAATCTCCCGTTCCACCTCATCATGATGAGAATCTCCCGTTCCACCACATCACCATGAGAATCTCCCGTTCCACCACATCATGATGAGAATCTCCCGTTCCACCTCATCATGATGAGAATCTCCCGTTCCACCTCATCACCATGAGAATCTCCCGTTCCACCTCATCACCATGAGAATCTCCCGTTCCACCTCATCATGATGAGAATCTCCTGTTCCACCTCATCACCATGACAATCTCCCGTTCCACCTCATCATGATGAGAATCTCCCGTTCCACCTCATCATGATGAGAATCTCCCGTTCCACCTCATCATGATGAGAATCTCCCGTTCCACCTCATCACCATGAGAATCTCCCGTTCCACCTCATCATGATGAGAATCTCCCGTTCCACCTCATCATGATGAGAATCTCCCGTTCCACCACATCATGATGAGAATCTCCTGTTCCACCTCATCATGATGAGAATCTCCCGTTCCACCTCATCACCATGAGAATCTCCCGTTCCACCTCATCACGATGAGAATCTCCCGTTCCACCTCATCGTGATGAGAATCTCCCGTTCCACCTCATCATGATGAGAATCTCCCGTTCCACCTCAGAATCTCCCGTTCCACCACATCACCATAAGAATCTCCCGTTCCACCACATCACCATGAGATTCTCCCGTTCCACCTCATCACCATGAGAATCTCCCGTTCCACCTCATCACCATGAGAATCTCCCGTTCCACCTCATCATGATGAGAATCTCCCGTTCCACCTCATCATGATGAGAATCTCCTGTTCCACCTCATCACCATGAGAATCTCCCGTTCCACCTCATCATGATGAGAATCTCCCGTTCCACCTCATCACCATGAGAATCTCCCGTTCCACCTCATCATGATGAGAATCTCCCGTTCCACCTCATCACCATGAGAATCTCCCGTTCCACCTCATCACCATGAGAATCTCCCGTTCCACCTCATCATGATGAGAATCTCCTGTTCCACCTCATCATGATGAGAATCTCCTGTTCCACCTCATCATGATGAGAATCTCCCGTTCCACCTCATCACCATGAGAATCTCCCGTTCCACCTCATCATGATGAGAATCTCCCGTTCCACCTCATCACCATGAGAATCTCCCGTTCCACCTCATCACCATGATGACGTCAGTCGTAACTTGCCGTGGTAGGCGGCGAATCAGCTGATTAGCTGTAGATGTATCACCTATTGCAACTTGTGATTTCATGATTTCATGGCACCGTGAAGAAAGAGAAGCAGATACAAAGGCCAACGCAGTTAAAATCCAGCAGTTTTTTCTCTTTTGTGGTTCAAATCCAAACTTCCTCCTTATATTCAGGCATGATGCTCTTTACTCTTCTTGTTTCACACAAGAAGTCAATCACATCGTTTGAGCCAGTAGGACTGGGACCCCAGTGGAAGTGTCACAGGGAAGTGGACGGTTCGGGTTGGATATTTTTGCCTGTGGAAATGCAGAATAATGCCGTCAGACCCAGACTGTGCTGAACCAGACCTGTCAGTGGAAGATGGATTCCTCTTGTGGACATTTTCTCTTCTTCAGACCTTCTCTGGAAACCCTGGAGATGGTTGTGTGTGAAAATACCCATAAATACTCAGAGCAGCAACCATTTAGACACTTAAACCTACTTTCTTCCTTCTTCTGATGCCGGTTTGAACTTCAGCAAGTCGTCTTCATCACGTCTACATGACTCCATGCTGCCTTGTGATTGGCTGGTTACATATTTGCATTGACAGTTGGACCTGATGAAGTTTCTGAAGAATGTAAGTTAAATAATTTAGCAGATTTTCATGATATCTTCTGTTATTTATGTGCTGACATCAGCAACATTGCAGAAACTAACATTTTTTACTTTTACTTTCTCAGAACTAAAAGAAAAGTTAAGATTAACCGACTGTGATGCTCGATAAAAACTGAAATGTGCAACGTCTCCGTACAAAACTAACAAACACACACTCGCAGCAACCCTGAGACAACAGTGGTAAGTGGGAGTAGTTCCTGGTTGGTCGAGCGAGAGGCTCTGAGACGCCACAGGAGCCTCCCATGGAGCTGGGCGTTGGTAGGAAAGAGTGCGTGTGTGTGTGTGTGTGTGTGTGTGCAGGGTCATTATGTTGTGGTGGATGGGTTGGGGGTGTGTGTGTGTGGGGGGGGGCTAGTCCTTGGCAGACAGATTAACACACAGCATATAATATTCGTTTTCTGAGGTTGCTGAGATTGAAAACAATTTCTGGTTTTCAAGCCTCAGTTTTTCTTCCAGATTCATGTTTCTGACAAAAGTTCATCTTTTTACAGCGTTTTTTAGAAACAAACGGACCAATCTGAGCCGTCAGAACCCCACAATCCAACCCAAACCCAGTCACAACACTGCTGTGTTTCAGATTTCAGACACACATGAACGCACCCTTGATTGGACTCAATAAAACATCTCAAACGCAACCACATGAGTCTGCTCCTCGTTTCGGCCAAATGTGCAACGGTTGCAGCTCATGCATGTTTTCCAGCTGCATTTGCACGCCGTTGGTACAAAAGTTGGTGTTAATGGGGAGCGAGGAGCAACACAACTGGCAGACGTGCTGCTGAGGGACTTTCTGTCACCATCCAACATGTGGATGCATCTGAGCGCCGTTGGGGTACGTTATGTCCCCAACCCCGTTCACTACCACCCCCTCCCAGCGGGTTGCCGTTAATCTGATGGTTCTGGTTGGGACTGTGGGCGGCCGGCTTACCGCCGTTCTCCCTGTCCTGCCTCAGAAGCCGCAACGCTTGCAGAAACGCATCGTTTCCTCAGGTTCTCATCACATTTGCTCTCGCTTGTCTGCAGAGTTGCACATCTGCCTGTTTGATGCGTAAACATCAGACTGCATGTGTGTGTTTTTAGGCATTTCTGTGTGTGTGTGTCTGTGTGGGTGTGTGTGAGACGCTCCAGTCTCAGTTGGACAAAAACAATGGAACCTCTCTGATTACATCTCCCTGTACAAGCGGACAGGGTGTGTGTGCATGCATGTGTGTGTGTGTGGCGTTTCAAGGGGGAGGAAAGGGTGGCAGTTGCTGAGGAGGAAAGAGGGGGGAGGCAAAGTTTGGAACTTTGTCTCCCTCGGACTCGCGCCTTCCCCCCTCGCAGCCACGCGGCACCTCATTGGTTAAATATCTGGCTGTATCTTCCTCCGATTGGTCAGGGCGCGGTATATATACACAGTGTGGGGTGGTTAAATCTGGCCACAAGTTTCAAAACCTTCAAATAAGGTGGACCGAGAGAGACAAACGTCCTCGCTGACGGAGGGAAAACAAGTCTGGACAACACACACACTTCAAACAAGAAAAAAAACTAGACCAAGAGGCAGAGCCGCTGGATTTTTTTCTTTTACAAGGGGAATATCCTGCACCACAACTTGTTTGTTTGCTCTTTCCGTCCTGTCGTCCCCCTCCTCTCACATCTCCATGCTTTGCTTTGGGATTTGTGATCCGAATCCATCGAATCCCTCTCTTGATCCTTCGCATATTTGCTATCTGAAACCGTTTGAATCCAAGTTTCTTTCCAAAGGTTTGCAACCAAACAAACTGAGACAGACGTTTGCAGAACTTCTCTTGGACTAAGCGCTGAAGTCGAGGCTTTGCTTCTGGAATGAATCTAACCGATCCCAGCTTGTCTGGAGAGACTCCTCTGCATCAAAGCCGCATGTCTCTCGTAGCCTCCTGGACGTCGGAGACGCCGAGTCCTGCCTCTGATCCTGAAATGGGATTTGAGCAGAGCCTCTCGGGAGACTGCAGTTCTCCTGACGTTCTCGGAGCGGGGAACATGAGGAGAGCAGAAGCGCGGGTGGTTTTAACGGCCAGTTCGGGGGGACAGAGTCCAGATCCGACCCAGGGAGGAGGCGGGTCTGCAGGCGCAGGTGACGGGAAAGCCGAGCAGAGGATCCGGAGGCCCATGAATGCATTCATGGTGTGGGCGAAAGATGAGAGGAAGCGTCTGGCCCTGCAGAACCCTGACCTGCACAACGCTGTTCTCAGCAAGATGCTCGGTAAGATGAACAAAACTTTCAGCCTCTTCGGGGAAAATTAGCAATGAAACTCTTATTTTCCTTTTGTTCAAGTTAAATGTCACATTTAGGATCTTTAATGTCAACTTGTGCCAGTTTTTCAGAGACACAAGTGTTAAAAACCTCAGTTAACAGCTTCCTAAAGCAGACATCTGCAGCAAATTATGGCTGGATGGAAAACAACTGTATGGTTTCACATGTTAGAAGTCAGATGAATAAAATCAATTCATGCCAAGATATCCACATTAAATCAATTACAGTGATATGTTATGCATCTCTTACTCATAATCTGTTACAGTTTGGAAAAAAAAAAAAGTGTTTTTTCAGGCAAACCACTCATAATTCACTTCCCTCTGGTTTATCCATGATCCAAACTCAATAGTTTGTCAAAATATGGATTCCACTGTAGCCGACTAACCGACCACAATCACTGTTTTTCCTCAGCGAGGAAACTTTTCATGAGTGTTTGGGTTTGAGACGCAGCCTCGATTAAACTGGCATCACAGAGCCAGTCGCTCACCTTAATGCTGCGTTTGGAGAACAGAACGTTGGTAATCACAGTTGTTTAGCAGGTTTTTATTAGCAGCTTTGACATCACGGGCGTGCACGCTGCATGTTTACTCTGAGAGCCACTCGGCTGCATCTCACCAGACAGCTGCAGCTCATCTGCAGCTTGAGATTTTCAGACTCGCTCAAATTCAAACCACAACGTTCCTGGAAGAAAGTTTGTTTTGCAGATCTCCAGGCTGCTGGCATCTGAAACCACAAGACAAACTGTGAATGTAAGAGTTTATCCCATGCATAAATGCATCTGATCCTAACATCAAAGGCTTGTCTCAGAGTTTTTGCAGCCAAAGTGAATTATTACCGTTAGCTGCGTTGCTTTAGATCATCCATTAAACTCTTTGATTCTGTCCTCTCTGCACCCTGCAGGTCAGTCCTGGAAGGCCCTGAGTGCCACAGACAAGCGGCCATTTGTAGAGGAGGCAGAGCGTCTTCGTGTCCAACACCTCCAAGACCACCCAAACTACAAGTACAGGCCTCGCCGCAAAAAGGCCACCAAAAAACTGAAACGGGTCGAACCGGGGCTCCTGCTGCACAGCTTAGCCCAAGGAGGGGCACCAGGCCTCGGCCTGGGTGCTGAAAGTGTGTCTGGAGGCTCTCCTTATGGACACCCCGGCGCCCACCCCCCACATCACCACCATCATCATCATCCCCACCACCTGCTGCCATCTTTGGGGCACTTCAGGGACCTCCAGGCTCCAGGACACCCAGAGCTGGAAAGCTTTGGCTTGCCCACTCCAGAGATGTCTCCTCTGGATGTTCTGGAAGATGGACCAGGGGAATCTGTGTTTTTCCCTCAACATACGCCAGAAGAGGCGGTGATAGGAGGCTGGAGCGGGTACCACCACCATCATCATAACCAGCATTACAGCCATCCCTACAACCCCCACAGCTCCGTCCACGCTCCGGGTTCTCCCATGAGCATTAGCAGTAGCATGAATTCCAGCCTTAGTCCAGGCAGAAATTCCAGAATAAGCTCTGTCGAATCAAACATGAGCTCAGTTGCGTCAGTCAGCTCCAAGTTACATCTCACCAATGCCTCCAGTCATCACGTTGCGTTGAGAAGTCCTGTGAAGTGTCCGCAACCTCTGGCTGATTCCACTTCCCATGCTTCCTACCCCACTCCCTCCATCAGCCTCCCTGAGCCAAAGTGCCAGCAGACAACGCTGAGCTCAGCCCCCGTCGGCTACTACAGCCAGATATATGGGAACGGCACCCCCACCCATTTCTCCTCCTCTCATCTGGGCCAGCTTTCACCTCCTCCTGAAACCTCTCCATCTTCCTGCTCAACCTCCTCCATCCCCACGCCATCAACCTTCCTTCGTTCTGCACACGTGGACCACGCAAACCTTGAGCCCACCGGCCACATGGGGCCTTCCTCTGCTGAATTTTGGTCCGAAGTGGATAGGCATGAATTTGACCAGTATGTAAATATGGGACGTAATCGAGAGGAGGGGTACAGAGTGGGTGGAGGATGCGGAGGTGTGTCAAAACTCCAGGGTGGGTGTAGTAGCAGCAGTTCAGGTAGCAATAATATTAGCAGTATGATTGGCAGGGATGTTGGCGGGATTCTGAGTGTTGGTGGATGCGATGATGGAAGCAGCCCTCTTATATCTGCTCTGTCTGATGCAAGCAGTGCCGTCTATTACAGTGCCTGTATCAGTGGCTGAACGCACAAACTCTCCTCTCATGACCGGCATGCTATGCAAGCACAATTAGCTTTAGCTCAAGCTGTTGTGTGACTTTGTTCCTATTGGTTCCTCAAACATAAAAGATTTAAACTTTATCCAAATTGTGGAAAAGGCACAAGAAAAAGAGCCAAAACTGAACAGACCTTTAAATAAAAATCAACAAGCTCATTAGCATAGATAGCTACATTGACTTTGCTAGCAAGACTTGTTAAATTAGCCAAAACTGAACAAAGCTTTAAATAAAAAACAAGCTCATTAGCACAAGCAGCTACATTGACTTTGCTAGCAAGACTTGTTAAATTAGCCAAAACTGAACAGACTTTTAAATAAAAAAAACTATACTTACAATGTAGCTGCTCATTAGCATAGGTAGCTACATTAACTTAGCTAGCAAGACTCGTTAAATTAGCCAAAATTGAAACTAAATAAATAAATTAAAAACCAAAACAAGCTCATTAGCATAGGCAGCTACATTGACTTTGTTAGCAAGACTTGTTAAATTAGCCAAAACTGAACAGACCTTTAAATAAAAAATGCTTAGAATGTAGCTGCTCATTAGCATAGGCAGCTACAATAACTTAGCTAGCAAGACTTGTTAAATTAGCCAAAACTGAACAGACCTTTAAATAAAAATTTAAATTAAAAAAAAAAAGCTCATTAGCATAGGCAGCTATATTGACTTTGCTAGCAAGACTTGTCAAATTAGCCATTCAGGACATTTTTCTGGGCAAAGGTTGTAGCAAGACAGTTTCATTTAGCTAAATGACTGCACAATCAGCTCATTTCAGTGGCTTGTTAGCTAGCAAAGCAGGTGACACTGTAGCTAATAGCATGAAGGTGACAAAAAAAGATATAGATATTAAAGATCCTTTGAACAATCTGACGGTGTGTTTTACTCAGAGGTTTCTTTTTTGTTCCCGACAGACAAACAGAGGCAGACTGAAGGCAAAACTATGAGAGCTTAGTTGTCAATTTATTTGATTCACGACTTGCTTTTCATCCTGAAACGTTTTTAATCAGAAGCTGGATTCGTTTAGAAAGTAGGAGGAATAAAACTATCTCTGCATCTGTGTTTTACACATCATGTCAGAGCTGACAGAATTCACCACAAACTGGTGAAATAAGGGAGGAAGACAAAAGAGACTCGGTGGGAGAGACCTGATCCAGTGTTGTCGGGAAAGCCTTGGCCACTAACCCAGAACAGACCACCGATGCCTCCCACAAGCTATCAGGATGTTTTACAAGCCGGGTGGGTTTTCTTCAAACCGTGATGCATGCCATTCCCTCCACGGCTCGGCCATGACAGGGCCTCTCTCCAAACTCCCTGCATAAATCTGCTCATTTTAAGTTGCTTCGCTTCCTGGCAAATAAGGATATGTTGATGATTTTAGGGTCGTTCTCTCTCACCACAAAGCCTCTGTGGTATAACAAACATATCACTTGTTTAAACAAAGCGTAATTTCCCCCCCAAGTTAAATACGAAGGTCTACAAATAACAAAGGCTCAGGTTCTGAAGAACTTCTGGAACAAGTCTGGTGGCATGTCAGGCAAATATCTTCACTTTATTCAGTCAAATCAGACGAGTCGCTTACTGTGTCCTGAGTTTTGGAAAGCTCTGTTTCGTTTACTGTACATAGAGATGCGCATGCCGTCATGTGAAGGAGGAATCGACACTATGAAACGTTTTCTTTGCACTGGGTTTAACGTATTAGCTGTATAGCAGGAACACTACTTCTGAAAAAAACAATATTTTTTGTACAGAAAAGGCTGTTTTATTGTTTTCTAGTATTATTTTTCTCAAAGGAAAACTATTTAGCAGTTGCACTTATCAGCTTTCTTGCTGAGGATGAGATGTTGGAAATGTGGTGCTGGATCTCAGAGATTTTTAGCTCAGAGGAACAAATGTGCAAACAGATGTGCAGAGCTTGTAATCATGAAGGGAGCCGTGTAGCATTACCAGAAAAACGTCTTGTTCTTGTACTTTTCTGTTTGTGGAGGAAAGTCTCCGTACTTATCACATCCCGACGTTTCCCTTCGCTCAACCCAGCAGGCACCGTCGAGGACCAAACGTGCACTTTCTGCTCATTTCATGACTTGATTTTTAAAATCTGTTCCAGTTTGAAGACTAATTGTATGAAATTTGACCAATTTTTTTCTTTTATATTTAAGTTTGAATCCATATTGTGGAATTTTGAAAGAGACGAGTGAGATGGTGGCGCTCTTCATGTTGGTAGCAACTTGGTCCGATTAAATCCCATTATAAACACACATGTGATGCATTTTAATTCTCACACATTAACATGCATATTCTTTGTTTTTATATCTGCAGTTTGGTCTGAAATTGTTGAAAAGATCTGATCTGGAAAAAAAAACAGTTATATGACTTTATGAGAGGAGGTACCATGTTGGTACTGAAGGGTAAATATGGAAGTTTTTTAGGGTTCAAACAGACATTAAATTTTAGCTGCATTTAAAGATCAAAACTTACAAACTTTTAAAAATCATGCAGATTTTGGCTCATGAAACAGTTTTGTTTGTTACAGAATAAAACACAAGAATGGTCCCTTCTGAACGGATCTGGCATCTGTTCTGCGTTAGTCTTTAGGTCGTCCGTCCAGCAGCAGAGGAAAATCCGCTGCTAAGGGCAGCCGTCGGCTTTCATGGCGAGTAATAACAGATTTTT